>NC_046664.1:131972839-131973846 GCF_010883055.1 Belonocnema kinseyi | reverse complement strand
AAGCAAACGTTAGCTCACAAGACATTGACTGATCCTTCACATTTCTGTGGAAGATACCGTGCATCCTCTTATCGAGGAGATGTTCACGAAAGTTTTTCTCTTATGCTTTCTTAATCCGGGCTTTCAGGAGTGAGTACTCGAGATATATTAGATTTGATGCATTTTGCTCACCCCTAATACGAGTAATGAAGTCAAGCCCGAGTGTTTCAGCAGCCTCCTCCGCTGTTTTGTACAGAAATGCTCCTTTGCCCACTTCTTCGTGATTCCTGATCATTTTAAGAAGAGGGTCTCTTCCATTTGCAACTCTACGTGCTGTACCCAGAATAATCCTGTTGTGAAGACATTCAAGACTCAATATTCCGCAAGCATGTTCGTTGCAGATACTTTGTTCCTCGCCGACAGTTCGGAAGACCAAGTCTGTCGGATGAGACGTTTGTACCTACTTCGGAGAGTATCCTTTATAGATGTCACATCCTAAATGCGGCTCTGTGGCACGCCCAGGTATGTATAAGTCTCTCCAGCGCAAAGGTGTCGTATGGCGCTTATATCAACGAGCTCAGGATCTTCAGAGATGCCATTAGGATTTCCTCGCTTCAAATAAACCTTGGCGCATTTGTCTAACCCAAATTCCATTCCAATTTCCTTAGTATATCGTTTGACAATCCCCAGAGCTAGATGCAGTTGCTCTCTGTTTTTAGCATAGATCTTAAGATCGTCCATGTAAAATACATGAGTGACCTTGTACTTTCGATCTGCAGGTTTGCCGCACAAGTACCCGTCGGAATGGCGCAGTGCTAGAGATAATAGCAATAATGTAAGGCAAAAGAGGAGTGAACTCATGGTGTCGCCCTGAAAGACACCTCTCTGAAACGTCACCTTGTTAGTTTTCACACGAGTTTTGCCAAATGAGATAGTAAATCTGGTTTTCCAAAGCGGCATCAATCTCTCTATGCACCCAACTATTTTCGGATGAACCTTTAAGATTTCCAAAAGACAGATGATAAGTC
>NC_046664.1:131970963-131972739 GCF_010883055.1 Belonocnema kinseyi | reverse complement strand
ACGGCATTCACCTTAATATCGCTCCTCTAAATGCTCCTAGGGAAATTGAGTCAATTGTCGATAATGGGAAGTGCCGCATATACTGGAACTTTATATTCTCGAAAATTGTTTCTGTTGCTCACTCGAGGTATGACATGGTTCTTCTTGACTTTGAGAAGCGAACCATGTTCGTTATCGAATTTTCGGCACCAGCTGTCAAAAACATCATAGCCAAGGAGAATGAAAAGAAAGAGAGGTATGGAGACCTTATAAGGGAGTTGCAACGATTGTACCCGGAATATTCTGTTAAACTGATCGTTGTGGCTGAAATTTCACCGCGATTTCGCTGGAAGCGGGTGCAATTTTTCAGATTAGCACCCGCTCCCGGCGAAATCCTGCGGTTGTCCTTATGACAAATTTTTAAATATATATATAATATAAATGTCCCTGAATATCGATACGATAAGTACATAATATTAATTTGAAAAAGATTTTTACCTAAGCTTTTTAATTTGACATCATATTTATAGTTAACTAAATGGTTATAAATTACTAATATTTCATTAAGTAATAGATAATAATATTTAATTATGCAATAAACTGAAAAGCGTAGACTTCGCGCATGCTTAAAATTCAAACACTGTTATAGATTGGAATTTACAATAGATTAAACTTCATTCAAATATCTCGAAAAATAGGAACTCTATGATAAAAGTTAGGAATCAAAAGTTTAAAGTCAAAACATATGTGTGTGTTTTTGTGTGTATCATAGTAACCATGGCAAAAATGGGCATGTCTTTCCCGGGCATCACATCCCTATTGAAACATAAAAATGTAGAGACTATGGCAAAAATAGGAATGTCTTTTCCGGGAACAAATTCCCCATTAAATTATTGAAATTTAGAGACTACGGAAAAAATGGTCATGTCCTCCATTGGGATCGCTTCGCCATTAAATTATTGAAATCTAGAGATTATGGCAGTGTCTCCAGAACGTCGGCCCCCACCACTCTCCCATCTGGGAGCGACGCAGTCAAACGTAGCGTGTCGGTGAGTCGGCTCTGCTACATGTTGCGTAGGCCAGCCTCCTGTAGAGCCGAAAATGCACGAGCACGATCCCGAGGCCCCCGGTGTCACGATTCGTTTTCGGTGGCTAACTGGCTATTTGGAGGAGTTTTTAAGTAAACTGAATTTCGCAGGGTGTCAAGAGAATGATAGTTCAGGCCTTTTTGCGCAAGTTTGTTGCACATTTTAAAAAAATTGCAAAGATTTTTCAAAGAATTTTTTAAGGTTTCACGAAAATGAAAAAAAATTCTTTTAAGTTTCTATAAATAATTAATGTAATTTTTTATTTTGAAAAATTGATTTAAAAAATTCCAATCCATTTTAAACTACGTTTAAAATGGTCAATAAAGCATCTGAAGATTTTAAGGCGACCTTTTTTATTTTGCCGAATTTCAAAGAAAATCAAGAAAAATTTAAATTGTTTTTAATGATTAGAAGGCATCGAAGGTCCGACAAGGTTAGAAACTGAACTTTTTCAAGATTGGTAGGAAAATTTGGAATGACTTTTTGTTTTAAAAAACGTACTTTATGAGAATATTAAGAAAGGTTTATGATAATTTGAAAGGATTCCCTAAAATTTAAAAGAAAACTGTATAAGATTTTAAAGCAAAATGTTTCAATTTGGTAAGATTACGAGGGTAGTTCAATAAGTCCTTAGAATGACCAATAGATGGCGCGCGAATCGCTCCAAATCATCTGTTTTCAGTCAGCACCACTTCCGACTAGATATATG
>NC_046664.1:131959640-131970863 GCF_010883055.1 Belonocnema kinseyi | reverse complement strand
CATCACGACAACGCCCGAGTTCACACGTGCTTCGTTTCAATGGCTAAAATTGAAGAACTAAAATTCGAATTGGTCGAACACCCACCGTATTCACCAGATTTATCCCCCATTGACTTTTTCTTATTTCCAAACTTGAAAAAATGGCTCGGTGGACAGAGATTTCCAGACAACGAAGACGTCATTGCCTCTTTAAGTGCTTATTTTGAGGAACTTCCGAAAACGCACTTTTCTGAAGGATTACAAAAACTTGAAAAGCGATTGACCAAGTGTATAGAGCTCCAAGGAGATTATGTTGAAAAATAAAAAAAAATTTACCCGAAAAAAATTGTTTTTATACTTCATTCTAAGGACTTATTGAATTACCCTCGTATAATAAATAGATCAAAATTGAGTAAATGCAAAAAATATTAAGAAGAATTGAAGAGATTCAAATCGAATTTTAAACTTAAATCATAATTCATAATTCATAATTCTTATTAGGTCTTCTTTTACAATTTTGTTACACAATTTTTTAAATAATATGTTGCATTATAAATCTACATTTAAATTTGAGTAAGTTTAAGAGATATTAAGACATTTTTAAAGATCCAAATATAATTAAAACTTGTAAAGATTTTTCAAGAATTTTGGAAGTTTTCACGAAAACGAAAAAAATGATTTTAGGTTTTATAAAAATAATTAAAATAATTTTTTATTTCGAATGATTAATTTTAGGAGATTATTTTAAAGCATTTAAAAACATTTAAGAAGACGTCAAAAATTGTCATAGTTTCTGAAAAATTTTCAAGGCAATTTTTTTAATTTTACAAAATAAAAAAAATTATGAAAAATTTGAATAATTTTTAAAGATTAGAAGACCTGACAAGATTAAAAAAAGAATTATTTTCCTATTTATCGTGTGAAATTTTTAAATGATGTTTTATCTTGAAAAATGTGCTAACAGAAAATTAATGAAGATTTTTAAACAGATCAAACAATTTCCTAAAATTTCGAAAAAGAGTGTAAAAGGTTTTAAAATCAACATTTTTAAATTCGATAATATTAAAAAAGAATTGAAACTTCAGAGGAGTTGTAGAAACGTAGGATAAACTGACTTGAAAAACCTAAAAATTCTTGTAGAACAATAAGAAAGGTGCGCCTGGAAATTGTGTACAATTATCAGTCTTTAAAATTAAAATTCGAATGATTTTTTTAAAATTACTTTCAGCACATTTATTTTCAAGCAGAATCCCCGATTTTAATCGCAAGAGGTTCAATTATTTCCAATCAGAATTAGTAATTACTTAAATTTTGAAAATTAAAAAAGGTAGCTTGGAATAACTTGAATGAGATTTAAAAAAAGTTTATTTTAATTACACATAAAATTTGTTAAATTATTTCTAAAATTTTAGAAACATTAAAAATTGTAGTATTTAAATACACTTAACTTAATTATAACTTGTAAAGATTTTTAAAGGAATAATTAACATGATTTTTTCTTTCAAACAATTAATTTGAAAAGATTAATTTTAAACATTTCATAACATTGCAAAAGATTTCAAATATTCTCAAAGCATCTGAAAAACTTTAAAGGCATTTTTTTTCAATTTTGCAGATTTAAGAAAAATCAGGACAAATTTGAATAATTTTTAAAGATTAGAGATTGTATGGTCTGACAAGATTAGAAAAGCAGAATTATTTTTCTGATAATCGTGTGAACGTTTTTAATCATTTTAATAATAATTAACGCAGATTTTTAAACACATCAAACGATTTCCTAAAATTTAAAAGAAGTGTGTAGAAGATTTTAAAGCAAAATGCATCCAATTTGATAAGATTAAAAAGTTGAAAAAAAGTAAATAATCAAGTGAATTCGGGAAGTATTAAGTAGACTTGATAAGATTCAAAAAAATGTAAACTTTATAAGTGTTTTAGAAACCCAAGATAAACTTTAGGAACTTTAAAAGAATCTCGAAAGGTTTCAGGAGAATAAACATAGTTTCTTAAAATGATTGGAAAAATTTAGAAGATTATACGGAATTTTTTTTCTGCATTTTGAATGATTTTTTTGATAAAAACTCGAGAGAGTTACCAATATCTTGAAGAATTCAAAACGTTTTAAATATATAAGAAATTTTCCTAATATTTTTTAAAATCCTTTAAAATAAAAATAAAATATTTTTAAAATCTCCTAGGATCTTTTCTGACACATCTGATATATTCGAAAATCTTTTTTTTCTTGATTTTCTTAAGAATCTTATAATAATTATTTACATATAAATTTATAAACAAAATGATAATACTTATTTCATTGTATATGAAATCTTTACAAAATCTTTAATGCCTTAAAATACTTATCTCAAGATTACAAGATTTAGTTTTTACAATTTTATTTTAATTTTAAAATAATTGTAATTGGAAATTGATTGTAAATAGATGTAAGATAACTCCAATCAAATTTATTTTATGAAGAAATATCTCATGATTATAAAAACAGAAAAAAATGGTAAAGGTAAGTCTTTGTAGCATTTTAAAAACTAATGAACATATTTTTAGATTTTATAAATATTGACAAAATTTTATTATGATATACATTGATTTTTATTTTTAAAATTCCTGTAAATACTTGGTGTTTTTAAAATTTTACGATATTTGTGTATCATGTTTGACCATAGGGAATAGATTTCAGGAATAAAATTATAAAAATATATCCATTAGTTGGTAAAATACTATGAATATTCGACTCTCAAATTATAGTTGAAGTTGAAGAAATAGATATTTCTCTTACTCCACACATTTTTTAATGAAATTCCTTTCCACACCACATTCAAAGGAAAAGTTTACAACATTTTTGTCAAATGATTAATCTTTGGAATGAGGTCAAGTTAATAACTTTTTGACTTTTTCTCTTATAATCTTCAAAATTGTGATTATAGCCTAATATAGCATGAAAAGAGATATATCAAAAAAGAACCTAGAGGACTCTAATTTTTTTTTATCTTGTTGGATTTAAAAAAATATTAGAAAATTTCTAGTCTTTTTAAAAAATGTTTAGGACATTTAGAAGTTTGGAAGATATCAACGAATAATTGATATATTTTGAGAAATTTGTTGAAGTTTTTAAATATTTCTGATACGTTTAAAACAAAATAAATTCCAAAAAAATATTTTTAACTTACACAGGAATTTTAAGAAAAGTTATTTTATCTCCTTGAAATCTTTCAGAATTCCCTTAAAGCTTATAAAGTGTATTTTTTTAATCTTTGGAAATTTAAATTTCTAAAGAATTTAAGTTTAAAATTAGATTTGAATCTCTTCCATTCTTCTAAATATTTCTTGAATTTACTGGATTATTTACGTTTTGTAAAACTTTTTAATCTTATCAAATTAAAACATTTTGCTTTAAAATCTTCTACGCTCTTCTTTTATATTTTAGGAAATCGTTTGATGTGTTACAAAATCTTTTTGAATTTTTTTTTAAAGTACAGTTTTGTGAATGAAAAATATTAAAAATTTTCAAACGATTAATAGAAGAATTATTTTTTATAATATTTCCAGACCTTCTAATCTTTTAATTTTTAAGAATTATTCAAATTTTTCCTGATTTTTTTGCAAGTTTCAATTATTTTTTAATCGTTTCAAAATTTCTGAATATCTCGTAAACTTACTAAAATTCAAAAGCAAATTTTACAAACCAATATAAGCAGAACAAAAAATAATGCAACAAAATTGCGCAAGAAGGCTTGATAAGAATTAAATTCCTTATTTTTTCTAAAATTATATAATATGGCAAAATTACGAAATAGTTCGAAAAAATTGTGATCCCTTTTTTAATTTTCTCTCAGAATTCACTCCATTCCATTTTTGGTTGAAAAATAATCTTTTAAATGAAAATCTAACTATACGTTTAAAAATTGAACTATTCTGTTATAAATTCGATTGTGTGTATTTTTTAAAACATTTTTCATTTTAAAATTCATTTCTTCCATCGAAAATAAAACTATTTAAAAATTTAAGTTTTTTAAAATAACTATTTTGATTGATAATTTAACTGTTCTGTTGAAAATTCGATTTGTTGTTGTTGTTGCAAAAACATTTTCTAATACTAAAAATTTAACTATATCAGTTTTGGTTGAATTTTTTTTGGCAGGAAATTGACCTTTCTCAGTCAAAAATTCTTCTTTTTGGTAGAAAATTATTCTTTTTGTTTAAAAATTCATCTATTTTAATCAAGAATTCATTTCTTTGGATTAAAATGCATTCCTTGATGAAAATTATTTTATTTTGGTATAAAATAATTCACAGTTCATCTATTTTTTTTTTGAAATTAAACTATTTTACTGAAAAATTGTTGGTTCTAAATTGATTTTTTAAACTGATAATGTAACCGTTTTTCGTTGAAAATTTATCTATTTTGTAAACAAAAAATTTTAATGTTTTAAGATTGATTTCGAAAATTTTGAATTTCTGCCTTTGGTAGAAAGTTATTGGTTTGAAAATTGAATTATTTGTTTGCAAATTTAATTTTTTGCATGGAAATTTAAATATTTTGTTGAAACATTATAATTATAGTTGTAAATTAATTTCTTTCGTTGAAAATTCCATTTTTTTTCTGAAAACTTGACTAGTCCATTTTTGATCAAATACTATTTTTTTGTTTTAAATTCGTTTCTATAGATGAAAATTGAACAATTTTGTTGACACTTTTTTTTCTTGAAAAATTTTCTTTTTAGTTGTAAATTTTTCATCTTTGTTGGTGAATCATTCTTCCTCCAAAATTTATTTGTTTTAGATAAAAATCAATTTTTTTTGTTTGAAAATTTGCATTTATTTAGGTTTAAAAATTAATTTTTCGAACTGCAAACTTCAGTATAAGCTACAATGTTTAAGTAAAAAAATATATTTTTAAAAGTAATTTCTTAGGCTGAAAATTTAAATATTTTGTCGAAAATTTGTTTTCTATTTGTTAAAAATCCATTGTTTACTAAAAATATGACTAAGGCATGCAGCACTAAATTTTAAACATTTTACACCCAGAAGTCTTGTCTCCTATATCTATTTACATAAAGTCAATTATATTTGCCTCTTCGCAATAAGTCGAATGGTTCTAAGGTAACTCGGGATTTTAAAACCTGAATAAATTTGAGGAGCAGCTAGATCGTCATTCTAGAGGCCAGGAGATCTCGGGTTCCCCTTCGCAGAATTTAACTCGGGAGAGCTCGGGTTCTTGCTCGTGCATTTTCGGCTTTACACGAGCCTGGGCTTCGCAGCATTTAACAGAGCCGACTCACCGACACGTTACGTTTGAATTTGTCGCTCCCAGGCGGGAGAGTGGTGGGGGCCGAAAAATCCGACGTTCTGGAGAAACTGGATTATGGCAAAAATTGGCATGTCTTCCCCGGGAATCACATCCTCATTGAAATATTGAAAGCTAGAGACAGTGGAAAAAATGGGTACGTCTTCCCCGTGCATCACTTCCCTAGTGTAATATTAAAATCGACAGACTGGTAAAAATGGGCATGTCTTCCCCAGACATCACATCCCTAATGTAATATAAAAATCTAGAGACTATGACAAAAATGGTCATGTTTTCCCCGGGCATCACTTCCCCCGTGAAATATTGAAATATAGAGATTATGGCAAAAATGAACATGTCTTCCCCAGGCATCACTTCCCCAGTAAAATATTAAAATCGATAGGTTGTGGCAAAAATGGGCATGTCTCCCCCGGGCATCACTTCCTCAGGGAACTATTGAAATCTAGCGACCATAGCAAAAATGGGCATGTCTTCCCCGGGCATCACATCTCCATTGAAATATTAAAATGTAAAGACTATAGCAGAAATGGGCATTTCTTCCCCGGGGATAACTTCCACATTGAATTATTGAAATAGAGAGACTATAGCAAAAATGATTCTGTCTTCCCCGGGCATCACTTCAACAGTGAAATATTGAAATCTAGACACTGCGGTAAAAATGGGTACGTCTTCCCCGGACATCACTTCCCCAATGAAATATTGGAATCGACAGATTGTGGCAAAAATGGCTATGTCTTTCCTGGGCATTACTTTCCCAGTAAAATGCAACAATCTAGAGACTATGGCAAAAATGAGCATGTCTTCTCCGGGCATCATTTCCCCAGTGAAATATTGAAATCTAGCGACTATGGCAAGAATGGACATGTATTCCCCGGACATTACTTCCCCAGTGAAATATTAAAATCTAGCGACAATGGCAAAAATAGGCTGTTTTCCCCGGGCATCACTTCCCCATTCAAATATTAAAATCTAGAGACTATGGCACAAATGGGCATGACTTCCCCGGACATCACTCACCAGGTGAAGTATTGAAATCGACAGACTGTGGCGAAAAGGGGCATGTTTTCCTCGGGCATCACTTAAACAGTGAAATATTGAAATCTAGAGACTGTGGCAAAAATGGGCATGTCTTCCCCGGGGATCGCTTCCCAATTAAATTATTGAAATCTAGAGATTATGGCAAAAATGGCAATGTCTTGCCCGTGAATGACTTCCCCAGTGTAATATTAAAAAGACAGACTGAGGCAAAAATGGGCATGTCTTCCGCGGGAATCAATTCCCCATTGACATATTGAAATCTAGAGACTGTGGTAGAAATGGGTATGTCTTCACCAGGCATCACCTCCCTATTAAAACTTTGAAATCTAGAGACCATGGCAAAAATCGGCATATCTTCTCCGTGCATCACTTCCGCTGTGAAATAATGTAACCGACAGAATGTGGTATTAATGGGCATGTCTGTGCTGGGAATCACTTCCAAAGTGAAATTTTCGAATCTAGGGACCATAGCAAAAATGGGCATGTCCTCCCCGGGCATCACTTCTCCAGTGAACTATGGAAATCGACAGGCTGTAGCAAAAATGGGACTGTCTTCCCCGAGCATCACTTCCTCCTTCAATTACTAAAATCTAGAGACTACGGCAAAATTGGCCATGTCTTCCCTGGCATCACTTCCATAGTAAAATATTGAAATGGAAAGACTGGCAAAAATAAGCATGTCTTTCCCGGGCATCACTTCCCCATTAAAATATTAAAATCTAGAGACTATTGAAAAAATAGGCGTGCCTTCTCCGGGGATCACTTGCCAATTGACTTTTTAAAGTCTAGAGACTGTGGCAAAAGTAGTCCTGTCTGACCCGAGCATAACTTCCCCAGTGAAATCTTGAAATCGAAAGATTGTGACAAAAATGGGCATGTCTTCCCCGGGCATCACTTCTCCAGTGAAATATTGAAATTAAGCGACTATGGAAAAAATCGTTATGTCTTCCACGGGCATCACTTCCACAGTGAAATATTAAATTATAGAGACTATGGTAAAAATGGTCATGTCTTCCCGGGCATCACTTCCACCGTGAAATACTGAAATCCCTAGACTGTGGTAAAAATGGGCATGTCTACCCCGGGCATCACTTCCCCAGTGAAATATTGTAATCCAAAAATTATGGTTAAAATCGGCATGTCTACCCCGGGCATTACATCCACAGTGAAATATTGACATCTAGCGACCATGGCAAAAGTTGGCATTTCTTCCCGGGCATCACTTCCCCATTGAAATATTGAAATCTGGAGATTATGGCAAAAATGGCCATGTCTTCGCCGGGCATGAAATCCCCAGTGTAATGTTAGAAAAGACAGGCAGTGCCAAAAATGAGAATGCCTTCCGCGGGAATCACTTTCCCAATTAAATATTGAAATCGACAGACAGTAGCAAAAATGGGCATGTCTTCCCTGGAAATCACTTCCCCCTTGAAATATTGAAATCTAGAGACTGTGGCAAAAATGGGCATGTCTTCTCCAGTGATCATTTCTTCATTAAATTATTGAAATCTAGAGACAATGGCAAAAGTGGTCATGTCTTCCCCAGTTATTACTTCCTCAGTGAAATTTGGAAATCGACAGGCTGTAGCAAAATGGGCATGCCTTCCACAGGACTTCACATCCCTAGGAAAATATTGGAATCGACAGACTGTGTTCAGAATGGGCATGTCTCACACGTGTATCACCTCACCAGCGAAATCATCAAATCTACACTCTGTGGAAAAAATAGGCATGCCATCCCCAGAACTTCACATCCCCTAGGAAATATTGAAATCTAGCGACCATGGCAAAAATGGGTATGTCTTCCCCGGGGATCACTACCCTATTGACATATTGAAAACTATAAACAATACCAAAAATGTGTATATCTTTCCCGGGCACCACTTTCTCAGTTAAATATTACAATCGACAGAATGTAGCAGAAATGGGCATGTCCTCCCCGGTAATCGCTTCTACATTGAAATATTGAAATCTATAGACTATGGCAAAGATGAGCATGCCTTCCCCAGGCATCACTTCCCCAGTAAAATATTGAAATTTAGCGACAACGGTAAAAATGAGCATGTCTTCCCGGGGCATCACTTCCCTATTTAAATATTAAAATCTAGAGACTATGGCTAAAACGGGCATGTCAAACCCAGGAATAACTTCTCCATTGAAATAATAAAATCTAGAGAATATTGCAAAAATGGGTATGTCTTCCCCGGGGATCACTACCCTATTGACATATTGAAATCTATAAACAATACCAAAAATGGGTATATCTTTCCCGGGCACCACTTTCTCAGTTAAATATTACAATCGACAGAATGTAGCAGAAATGGGCATGTCCTCCCCGGTAATCGCTTCTACATTGAAATATTGAAATCTATAGACTATGGCAAAGATGAGCATGCCTTCCCCAGGCATCACTTCCCCAGTAAAATATTGAAATTTAGCGTTATGCAAGGTTCCACACTTATGTCCATTTGTAGCCAAGGTCTTTGTTGCAGGCGTTATTCACTCTACTGACCCTCTTTTTATTAACTATTTGCCACCATATTTCCTGTCCTGGCATACTTCTCTAGCTTCTTTATGTCCATGCATTTTTTCATGCAGGCTCTCGTGTTTCTGTAACTTCTTATGTCTCTTCTAACTAGGGTCTCATTCACACATTCTAACCATTCTTGCCGCGGTCTACCTCTGGGCACGCTGCCATTTACTTTACCTTGATACACTTGTTTCGTTCGTCCTTCATTTGGCATTCTCTCAACATGTCCGAACCATCTTAACCGATTTCTTTCCCATGTGTCTACTAGCGTCTCTTCTGCACCACATTCTTTTAGAATTATCTCGTTACTTACTTTGTCCATCAGGGTACAGTCGGTACAAATATAGAATTATGTATTGCCATTTTAGCTTTATTTGATATATTTTTAGTTCTGATAAGGGGACCTGCTCTACCAATAACCTTTTTACCTTCATTTATTCATCTATCTAATTCCTCATCTATCTTCCCGTCCCTAGTACATAAGCTACTAAGGTATACGAACTTATCAACTTGTTCAATTCTCTCATCATTTAATAAAATATTGCTTAGTGTTTCTCACTCTTTCCTTCGAACAGCATAGTTTTTGTTTTATTTGCGTTAATTTTGAGGCCCATGCTCTTCATGCTTGCATCTAGTTTATTCAGCATTCTTTGTAGGTTTTCGATAGACTCTGCCATAACAACCTTATCATCTGCGAACGCTAACCCGCGTACCCTTACTGTTTCGAGATCAACACCCTCTTCTACTTGGCTCAAAACTGAATCATTTTCTTCAAAATTCGACAATTCTGTCAACATTCATCCTTTTCGTTTGAAAATTCTTTTTATTCGGTGGAAAATCAATTCTTTTGATGCGGGGTACAAATGTCTGGTTGAAAATTGATTTGTTTAAGTTGGTTGACATTTTCTTTTCAAGTGAAAATCTCTCTATATTGTTGAAAAACTAACTGTTTTATCGAAAATACCTGTTTTTGGTCTTGATTCTGGTTTGAATATGTCTTGAAAATTTGTCTTTTTTGGTTTTTGTTTTTTCCTGGATTAACATTTTATGTAACTTCAATTTTGCACATTTGGAATTGAAATTTTCTTGACTTTCAATATATATATATATATATATATATATGTGTGTGTGTGTGTGTGTGTATTTATGTGTTTTCGGAGAACCTCAAGCAAGATGATTTTAACGACTCACGGATATGACGTAGTTGTATTTCGACCCTTACATTATCTTCTGTTTTCGCTAACAGTTTCGTGGAAACTCTAAAAGAGAGCGGTCCTTTATATACTCGGTTGGGGAAAAAGCCAAATAGAACATTTTAAATTTGGTATAAATGCACTTTCTTAAAATTGTCCTTCGATATGCAGTTACAAGGAAATCCGGAAACGTACTTAAAGATAAGTAATTCATAGCAGTTCATTATAACTTTACGATAAAAAACGAGAAAAAAGAAATTTAAACCTACAAACTAAAAATAACGCCGAGATTTTAAACAGGGGGAGGGGGGTAACTCGCTTTTCATTGTAAATTCAAAGACGTAGGCCTAAAATAAACACACAAAAGAAGATATATATACAATGTGTGTGTATGTATGTGTGTGCATACTTATTCTTTTTAGTCGCGACGCCTACAATGAAATTGGTTGGTTATGGTTCGTTTCTTTTTGTAAAAAATTGTATTACTTGGCTCAAAACTGAATCATTTTCTTCAAAATTCGACAATTCTGCCAACATTCATTCTTTTCATTTGGAAATTCTTCTTATTCGGTTGAAAATCAGTTCTTTTGATTAGGGGTACAAATGTCTGGTTGAAAATTGATCTGTTTTAGTTGTTTGACATTTTCTTTTCAAGTGAAAATCTATGTAAATTGTCGAAAATTTAGCAGTTTTATCGAAAATACCTGTTTTTGGCTTTGATTCTGGTTTGAATATTTCTTGAAAATTTGTCTTTTTTGGTTCTTTATTTTTTTCTGGATTTACTTTTTATATTTCTTAAATTTTGCACATTTGGAATTGAAATTTTCTTGTCGTTCAATATATATATATTTGTATTTATGTGTCTTCGGAGAACCTTAAACAAGAAGATTTTAACGACTCTCGGATTTGACGTAGTTGTAGGTCGACCCTTACATTATCTTTTGTTTTCGGTAACAGTTTCGTCGCAATTCTACAAGAAAGCGGTCCTTTATATACCGGGTTGGGGAAAAAGCCAAATAGAAAATTTTAAATTTGGTATAAATGCACTTTCTTAAAATTGTGCTTCGATATGGAGTTACTAGGAAATCCGGAAACGTACTTAAATATAAGTAATTCATAGCAATTCATTCTAACTTTACGATAAAAAAAAGAGATATTTAAACCTA
>NC_046664.1:131953980-131959540 GCF_010883055.1 Belonocnema kinseyi | reverse complement strand
GTCCAGGGGTGGTACCGAAGGAATTAACCCCCAAGCGGAGGTGTGAAAACCGTGCCGAAAGCTGAATGGCACCTGGGTGAGGTGTCTAGAACGGTGACTCTGAGGTATCGGGCGACCTCTCAGAGTACGCAGCCTTATCCTTGCATGCGGGGCTCTACAATGATGGACGAACCCCTTTTCCTAGCTTCTCGTGGGAACAGCAATGATAACACCAAACATAGTTGTAGTAAGTGCGGTTCGAAGTAACAGAACGCGCAGGGCTCCCGACAATGGGTCGGCCAACAATGCCGACTAATCTAGAGCTGGGGGAGCCAATGAAAATGGATTCAATGCGATGGATCGGCGGGATCTTGCGACCTTTGGGTGGACGGAGCAACTAAATCACGACTAGCTAGAGTGCTACGATGTGATTCTGGCCCGTGAACGGGGTTACATGGCACGGCTGCACGCTCTGCGGTGCGAGAAACACCCGGAGCTATCGCACTTTTCGCAGCAACGCCTGCGAAACCATGCTCAAAACTGCTGACCATCAGGCAGCATATTGTTGAGAGAATACGAATACTATCTGACGCTAAGAGAAGTCTAGAGCGGAGGGAGAGGTGGGACAGAGAAAATCAAAAGTTTCTGTCTGACCCATCTCGACTCTTCCAAGACCCTCCAGTTACTGTCGAACACCCACCCAAACCAGAGAAGGTCGAAGTTTTTTGGAGAGAAGTCTACGAAGTTCAGCATAGACTGGACGAAGACTCAGAAAATATAAATAGTTTCAAGGAGTTACGTTTTGCCCTCATAACACCTGATAAAGAATGTCCACACATCACTACCGAGGAGGTGAAAAAAGTATTAAGAGGGATGAAGAACTATTCCGCACCGGGACTAGATTGTATCAAAACCTTCTGGTGGAAGAAGTTTTCTTCAACCCATCAGCATTTGGCCCGTTTTTTTACCTCATATTTGAAGTCGGAAGAGCCGATTCCAGAGTGGCTGGTGGAAGGGCGCACAATACTCCTGCCGAAAATAGGCAACTTAGCTGACCCGAAGAACTACAGGCCAATAACTTGTCTGAACGCGCTTTATAAGATATTCACAGCTATCCTAAATGATAGGATTGTTCGGGAAATTGAACCAGTGTGGCAAGAAATATATGAACAACGAGGCTCAAAGAAAGTCGTAGCCGGATGTCGGGAGAACCTGCTCATCGATAGATGTGTCTGCAAAGATGCAGCATTCTACCAGCGTGACCTATTGATGGCCTGGATTGATTATTGGAAAGCTTTCGATTCGACATCCCATAGACTTATCATCTGTCTTTTGGAAATCTTAAAGGTTCATCCGCAAATAGTTGGGTGCATAGAGAGATTGATGCCGCTTTGGAAAACCAGATTTACTATCTCATCTGGAAAAAATCGTGTGACAACTAACAAGGTCTCGTTTCAGAGAGGTGTCTTTCAGGGCTATACCATGAGCCCACTCCTCTTTTGCCTTACATTATTGCCACTATCTCTAGCACTGCGCCATTCCGATGGGTACTTGTGTGGCAAACCTGCCGATCGAAAGTACAAGGTCACTCATGTATTTTACATGGACGATCTTAAGATCTATGCTAAAAACAGAGAGCAACTGCATCTAGCTCTGCGGATTGTCGAACGATATACTAAAGAAATTGGAATGGAATTTGGGTTACACAAATGCGCCAAGGTTTATTCGAAGCGAGGAAAACTTAATGGCATCCCTGAAGATCCTGAGCTCGTATATATTACTCCAAGCAAATATTTACTCCAAGCAAAAAACTGTTGAGTTGATTTGTTCCATTATACTTATTTGTGTGAAGTTTAATAAAATATTAAATGAAGAATATTATATTCTCATTATAAGTAACTAAAACTCGAACAAAATGTTTCTCAATCAAAGTAAATTCATATACTTATTTTGACTACTATTTTAATTGAAAGAATGTTCATGTTCTTGAGACGAGAAAATGAATATATTCAGGGAAGAAATAATTTCTCTTAGAATAATGCTTGAATATTTTCCTTCAAATAATTGTTAATTTGAAACGAATGCCACATTTACTTCAAAGATATCTATGCTATCCAGATAGAATCACATCAGTTTTTTCAACATAAAAACCGTAGACTTGATACAATAGACATCGCATACATACTATGAAAATTAATATATTGGTCTAAATGAATTTACTTGTTACTGCATAAGTATCTTATTAAATATAATAATCGACAAATTAATATCGTATGAAGTTGGTTATCTTCCCCGCTAACTTGTATTTTGAAATTCAATAATATTTATAAAATTCAAAACATTGGTGCACATAATAGTCCAGGCGAACTAACTTATTTGAAGGCAAAAAAGAAAAGAGAATTTTTAAAAGCACTTGGACAATTAGAAATGGTAAAGTGGCTCATAATAAACATAAAAATGAAAAATGTGTGAGCAGGGGTGTGGCGGAGTTGATTTGGAGGAGGATAAAAAGGGTGAAAATGGTATTATTGTGATACCTTTTTATGTTTTTAATATTCACAAATTTTTTTAGAGGGAAGAAACAATTGGTTTCCGAGGTAAAAAATGGCAAAATTCATGAAAGTAATAAGTAAAAAAACAATAGTTTTGAAAATATAAAATGATCATGTGTTATTCTAATTGAAACTGAATAAGTTCTAGACAATAGATTTTTTAACTTAAGATGAAAATGATCACCTAGCCGAATTAAAAAATTAATTTTTTCTTAATGAAAAACACATTCCTTTATTAGGCCGGAGTTTTTTTCATAATTTTCAATTTCATATTCTTACTTGCTATCTGAAATAGTTAATATCTTGTTTTATATTCTTATATTATAAATTGGTAATGCAATGCTTCTCGCGAACTGTAGCGCGCATATAATGTTGCTATTTTAAATAATTAAGTATAGATTTAGGTTTTTTAAAATAAAATTTAAAAAATTAAGTTTTTCAGTCAATGAATTCAATTTTCATAGAAAATTTCATTTCAACATGTCATTAATTATAGAAAATTTAATGTGGATATTAATAGTGTGTATATTTATAAAAACTTAATAAAATTAAGTTTTTCTTTTTGCTTTAAAATACAATTATTACGTTATCTTAATAATTAAAGAAAATGTTATGCGTTTTTAAAAGCAAAATATTTAGGGAAAAATAATTCAATAACAATTTTAAAAAGTTTATTTATAATGCATTTCATTTTATAAAAAAACAATTAAGAAATTTAAAATTAAAAATCTTTTAAATAAAATAATTGAAAATGGAAGGAGGAAGCAAACAAATATTTTTCATCTGACCACCGTGTGACTAAACCACCTTGAGCACTAAACATTTCTTTACAGAATTCTTGTTTCTTCTGTTTTTCCATGTATTTTATTTTTGAAAGAAAAATAAAGTATTGAGCACTTTTTTAAATAGCTAATATTTAAACTAGCGATCAACTTTTTCTACTTATTTTAAATTATTTTTCACGAACTGTTATTTTTAATTAAAAACGGAGTTAAAAAGTATCAGAAAAGAATTAAATAAATCGAAAACTGCGTTTTACAGAAGATTTTAAAAATCGGAAAATATTTATTTGTCACTGAGGTTTTTAAAGCGTTTTCCAGCTCAAAATTTCTTTTTTTTATGCTTTAGATAGTTTTTAAGCGGATCAGATTTGTAAAGAAAAAATTATTGAGCCCTTTGTAAAATAAGTGACCTTTAATTACACAGCCTAACACATTTTCACACCCACAGACCAGACCTTGTGTACCCGACAAAATTTGATGCGCTGAATCCGAATCTGAATTCAGAATTGCTGCATCACCCTAGGTTTCCGAGATATCCCAACCTAAAAGTGCAAAGAAAGACGATTTTTTTCTATGTTTGAGCTTCTCTCACATAGGGAATATGTATTCTATTGCACATCTAGGCACGGCATTAGAAAACTACAATCAAGTAACAGATGATACTGAAATACATGAGAAAAAATATCTGCGAGGTTCAACAATCAACTCTCACTTGATTTTCTACGTATAAAGTCTATTTTGTCATGTGATACGTCCAGATGGCACTTTACACGTGTAGGATTCAAAAATTTAAAATGGCGGATATAGCTAGAGTCTAATTATAAACAGCAAGCTATCAAATATCGCATCATACAATATAAAAAACATAGATGGAATTCACATTTAATGTGTCCTAAATCTGAAAAATCTTAAGGATAGCTTGGGCAGGAAATAACCTCAAATACTTGTGCAATACAATATGTGGCAATATATTTGTATTATTGCGATAATCAGACCTAATATGCTAGGCTGACAACATAATATCCATGATAAGTAAATCACAAATGCTACAGGAAAGTTAAACCAAGAACACAGTAACCTGCAAGACCTTAACTCCAGGAAGGTTAACCTGTGATCGCAATTACCTGCAAGCCTCAAACCCCAGGAACCCGGTAAAAAGGCTTGCATTAAAAAGCATTGAAAAATTTCATTCATTCAGTGGTAACGCGAGAAATATTGAATACTTCTGGATCCCGTTTTTGTCCTCCCGTTTTTAATATCCATGGCAGTTGATGTTAGCTCCCAAATTGAATCCCTTTCTGTACCTAGCGCTGACAATATTTCGCTGAATACCATAAAGCAACCAAGAATTAGACAAATTTTAACCCCCTTTAATTTAGCAAATTTTGCTACATTTATTTACTGTTTTTCAAATAATAATCAGGCAAAAAGCTTTTTAAAACATAGCGTCGGTCATTTTGCGATATCAGGATCAATTTCCACACAGAAGGTTTTGGTGAAAAATAATTGTTTCAATTTTTTATCATGATATTATATTTTTTTAATTGATAATATTTGAACAAAGCGAACATTTGACGATAAAGAAATGTATTCTCACATACAATCCTACTAGATTTGGCAAATTTCATGCTTTTAGAGCGCGTTTTAATGCTTCAAACGAAAATTGTGTTTTTAATGTGTTCGAAGTTACGTCTGACAGCTCCGATCGGCTTTAAAAGGGCTTGAAATCTTGTAAGTT
Organism: Belonocnema kinseyi; assembly: GCF_010883055.1. Lineage (NCBI taxonomy): Eukaryota > Metazoa > Arthropoda > Insecta > Hymenoptera > Cynipidae > Belonocnema > Belonocnema kinseyi. The sequence goes on along the minus strand of NC_046664.1, from coordinate 131,954,489 downwards.
TTGCCACCTAATGAGAATTAAAAAACTAAGTACAGAAACGGCATTCTTAGGAATTCAAATTTTCTAATACTTTTTAATTCCAGGCTTCTTACCGGGAAAGTTAACCCAAGAACGCAATAACCTGCAAGCCCTAACCTCAGAAAGGTTAACCCAAGAACGCAATAACCTGCAAGCCCTAAACCCCAGGAAGGTTAACCCGAGATCGCAATAACTCCAGAGAGGTTAACCCACATATATACAATAACGTTATTTTTGTATTTGTATTTTCATTATTTTGTGTTGTTATTACACTTTTAATCGGGTAAACCCGGTTATGCAACATTGCCACGGACTAAGTCAAGTGACTGATGAGATTAGAATGTTATGAGTTAATTCAACTAATTTAATACGATTCTATCTACCTTGTCAAAAAGCTTTTGACAAGGTAGATAAAAGTAAACTTTGGGAAATTCTGAAAGAGTATGGAGTCAATGGATGGATCCTACAAGCTATAAAAACAATATACACAG
>NC_046664.1:131942426-131953880 GCF_010883055.1 Belonocnema kinseyi | reverse complement strand
ATCTCTATCCCATCCACACACTACTCCTTTCCCCTGCCGAGTGAGTCACGCCTACCCCGAAAGGGAAATGGCTTAATGGTGTAATAATAATAATAATAATACGATGCTTGAAACTTCCTGCGATGGTGTTGTGGGTATATAATTACGAGCAGTCACGAGCGTTCAAGATGTTCAGTGCATCTTGCGTGCACATTGCCTGTAGCCGAAATCACAATGGGATGAATAGATGCATGATTCACATTCTTCCATATTGTCTTTACTTCATGCCTTAACTCGCTATACTTGTGGATCTTAGTTGTATAGGTTGACTACAAATTCTGGTTAAGCGGATAAGCAATGTCGATGATGTAGACTCTTCCACCTTTTTTTACTCGCATCACGATGTCAGGTCGATTGGTCCGGATGTAATGATTTGTTTGGATAGTAACATCCCAATATAAGATGTAATCTTCACTTTCTAAAACGGGCATTGGAATGTGTCTATGGAAAGGCATCCATTCTTTTAAGAGTCCTAGGTTTAGGGCAAGTTGCAAGTTGCAAGTTGTTGATGTATAATGCCCGCAACATCATTATGTCTGTGCGTCTATTCTCTCTGAGCTATTACACGACAGCCGTCAATAATGTGCTTGATGGATTCGTTTGTATCTCTATATAATCGGCACCGGTAAACCACGTCTTGATTCAACACTTGTTTGCAATAATTCCTGGTGCTGACAACCTTGTCATGTATCGCAATGACGAATCCTTCCGTCTCTGGATACAGAATACCCTTTCTGAGCCAAATATTGGATGCTTCACTATACACTTCATTTTGATCTGACGATTTGGGGTGATTGCCCCGCAGGCTTTCTGCCTCCATTGTATTTCTAATTCCTCTATGGTTTCTGCCCTGATATTCAAGCCATATCTGAGGACAGATTTAAGGGCGTATAGGTAGGATCCGCTTTACAGGTGCTGCTGTAAACCGCCACATTTCGTTTGCTGTTAAAATAGTCTCGCAACTGTATAACTTGTGACTCACACAATTTTTTGATATCTACAACGCCCCTACCCCGTAAATGTGGTGGTAGGACTACCCTTTCAATCGCTAAATTTCTGTGAAGCATTCGGTGCTTCGTCATTTCTACGCGAACAATTATGTTTAACTTTTCAAAGTCGGTGCTAGACCATTTCATGAGCCCGAAGGAGTACGTGAAAACAGGGATGGCACATGTGTATACCCTTATATTCATTCATACCCTTAGATTAAAAGAAAACCCAAATATTTATATGATTTTCAAACTCGTTCTCTAACTCTGCAGTCCCTGATTCCCCTTTAATTAAATGCACTGTTCTACATTTATCTAGTCCGAACTCCATGTGGATATCATTGGTAAACTACTTTGTCACATCGATCACTTGCTGCAGTTTCTGGGCTGAACTAGCGTACAGCTTCAGGACATCCATGTAAAGAAGATGGGTCACTTGATGACCATCCTCATTATCATGAATTCTGAACCCATGAGAAATGCTGTTTAGTGTTTTGCTCAATGGATTAAACGTTTAACAGAACCATAATGCGCTGAAGGAGTCTTCTTGGAATATACCCGTCGTAAAGCGGATTAATCTAGTTATCCTTGGTTGTCCGTGATCAAAATACTTGATTCTTGTACCCCAGAGTCTCATCGCGTTGCTTACAAAGTCAATAATGCGTGGGCAGATTTTATAAAGTTTTATGATTTTAAGTAAATAGTCATGCGGCATGGAAGAAAACGCTTGCTTTTATTAATATATGCCACGTGTAAGTTCCTTTGATGCCTACGATCTTGAGTTACGGCAACAGCGTCTATAGTGACTAGATCTTTACAGCCTCGCAAGTTTTTACAACATCCTTTTTGTTCTTCTGTAAGAATATCATTCTCGTCTCAATGAGAATATATCTTATCTGCAATGATAGCTGTAAGACATTTATAAATTGTTGGAAGACAGGCTAATGATCTAAGTCAGATGGATTTTGAGCGTCTGTGTTTTTTGGTAACATATACATAGTACCCTAGAGCATAAGGCCTGGCATTAGATCTGGGTGTTCAATGATCTTCTAAAAACACTTTGCCAACGCAAGATGAACATTCGTAAGGTACCTGTACCAGATGTTATGCACCATGTCCGGAAATGTAGCTTTCCAATTACTTGCCCTTTTCAAGACAGCTGAAAAATCTAAAGCTGTGATGTTTGGCAGTTGCATTTCAGGGTTATTGATTGACCTTGCTACTTCAGTTTGAACCACGCCGTCTTCAAATTACATCCGTTAATTTTTCCCCGAACATACGACCAGTAGTTAGTCATATCTTCTAATTGCGGGACTTCGGTGTCTTTCTGGTTATTTGGCTTTACTCTCAGTTCACGATAGAGCCTTCTTTCATTTGTCTGAAAGTTTCGATTTTGTTGCGTTCGTGCACAACTTTAGTTGTGCCAACGCAGTCTTGCTGTAAGAACATCAAGTCTCTGTCGTTGAGAGTCTTTAATCTCATCGAATATGGCTGGTGTTAATGTCTCGATGTGCCGAGGGTGGATGATTTTAGTAACATGGTTTATCACCTTTCTGGTTCTATTTCCTTGTTTATATTGAGTTAATCGACCCAATTTGCACCTTACTTTGCTGACATCCATATCTAATCTGATCTTCCATGGTGGATCTCGATCCCTTGCTGGGACAAAAACTGCATTTGCAGGCCTAGTTTTCCGGCCCAACGTTCTATCGGTTACCACACCTGCACAGTATACAAGAGTTTGCATCTCTAACGCAGTTTGTGCTACGTTGGAATACGTAAGTAAAACCTTGCTGTCGAGATGTGCTATTAGTTCACGCAGAACATTTGTGATGCTCATTTTGGGTAGAGAATGCCTCAGTGTCGTTTCTACATATGTGAACTCTAGTAAAGCATGACCAAAATTATTTACAAGGTTCTATAGTTTTTCTGGAATTTCCCTATCCACATCATCGTTATTAATATCCGGAAGTGGTTCTGATGGATCCGGTACATGATGTTCATTATCCCTAGCACATATGCCTTCAACATCAATAAAGTTTTCGTTGCCCGCATCTTTCAAGGCGAGTTCATCAATAGGAAACTGCTGTTCCACTTCCATTTTGATAGCAGCTATTTCAACAGCCGAAAGCATTCTGTTTATAGATATTGAGCGTTTTTGATATGCCAGATTCTGCTCATTTATTTTTGTGGCTAGCTCTGGGTATTTAAGTAAGAAGAGTCTAAGATGTTCTCTCCTCACACTTTGCCCACATTTCTCTGCTAAAAAATAAAGGCGCATGACATCTCTGTTCATAAGGTATGTCCATTTTCGTCGCTTTTTTGGTTACTGGACCTCTGCTTCTGCCTCTGGTTGTGTAAGGCCATCCACCTATAGAGGTGTTGGATCATCAATAGGTTGAGGAAGCACATCAATTTCTCCAGCTTGACCGCTTGACTTGGTTTCCTCTAACTGATGTTCATTGCCGTCGTTTTTTCACGCCAAATCAACCTGTTGTTTAATCTCCATTCCTTGGTCTTCTGTCACGTGTAGATTAGTCCTGATGTCCTTTACCTGTGCGATAAGATTTTGAGACAGTCCGTTCTATATTCATAATTGGAATTTAATAATAAAGCTACCAGCGTATATTTATATTGATACGCTGCTGACTCACAAGTAGACAGCAGGATAGAGCTAAGGAATGATTCACGAAATCATTGGATCAGACGATCGAATACACCCGCTATCAGCTGATAAGTGGGGAAAGCGTGGGACCAATCCATTCTATAAATTGATTGCGATACCTGTACTTGATGGTCTGTTTTCTTTCCTTGAATGACCAGGACTTCTTATTCGAGGGTCTACAAGGAGGAAGTCTCTCTTGGTTTATTCATCCACATGTCATTGAAGACAGAATTTTAATTGAATAAGCTTCATTCAAAAAGGACGCTGCTAATCACGGATTCTCCTACTCTAATTACAAACTTCCTTTAACTAAACTATCCAAATTCATCAGAATTCAGATAGTTAGATGTAAGTTTTTCGAAGATTAGTTGTTTTTAAAATTCTTTTCATACATGATTGTGATGACTTTAGATTCCAAGTTTATGTGGACACCTCGTTGTGCATGTATGCATTTTAGTGTGGGGATTTGAAATAAGTGAAAAAATAGTGTGCGCCATCTTATTGTAACAACTTTACACTTTATCTTACGATAAAGAAACCTCGTTGTGCATTGTTGCGCTAGCTATTGAAATTTAGAGGGGTATTTTTACATTGAATTTTTATAAAGATGGAACTAGAAAAGAACACGTAATGACTTTGCACTTAATTTAAATGTTAAGATCTTGTTGTGCGAGTGAAGTTTAGGCTTATTAATAAACAAGTCAAATTTAAATAAAATACAATTTTACTTTTTCGTAACGATCTTACACCTTATTTAAACATGAGGACCTCGATGTGCGAAGAAATATGCAAAAAAAACATTTATATTATGTCAAATAATCTTGAATAGTTCTTATAAGAGAGATCTATCGCTAATTCACGCAATCATCTATCTCTCGGGTGAATCCACCATCTATGATCTTTGTTGTTTTTTCTATAATGATTTAAAATTTCAGTAGGAAACTTTATTCTAAAAATAAGATTGACTTATTTTCTTGTTCTAAAAATAATTTTCAAAGTGTAAATATAAAATGTTTAGGGCTAGTTTTAATGTCCTATCAGTATTGGAATCAATGCATTTTGTTGGTTGCCATTTATTGGAAAGGGCAAAGTAAACGAAAATTGAATGAATGACCTAGAGGAACTGCAGCATATTCATTTCCGTTGTGCAAAAACACCACTCGGAGACTTTCATTTGAAGAATCGATAAACAGCCGCCAGTCCTCTGGTTTGCACTCTCCTATTCCATACAAAGTAATTAGACCTTTCAGGTCATTACAAAACACAATGGAATTTTCCATAGAAAAAATGGCAAAAATTCCCTGTATCTATTTCTGTAGCTAGTGATTCTAGTTTCAGGTAGTAGCAAATTTCGTTCGTGGAATCTTGAAGCCAATAGTTCAGCTTGGTATTTAGAAAGAATTATATCGCAAACAATACCATCTAAATCATTTTGATTGTAAAGTTGAGGATTTCCATTATGAGATTTAGCCTCATATTCATTATTATCATCATGGGACTTTTTACTCTCAGCACAATGTATAACAGACTCAACATCCATGAGATGTGAGCTCGATGGAATAACAGGATTGTGAGAACTTTCAATGAGACCTCTGTTTAATATTGTGACACTAGACACATCTGGATAAACAATGAGGTTGAAACTTTTTCAATTGTAGCCTCATATATTACAAGCACAAAAATAGCAGCCTGTGTCATCACTTTTGGGCTCACGCTACATGACTGACTTAATAACAACCTCTGTTTTAATATTTTCCCAGTGATTCAAATTTCAGCGACAAGAATCACAAATACTTAGATGTTGGAACCCAATTCTTGTCGTAGTTGTGCATAACTTTATTGTAAAATTCTAAGATTTTTTGTTAATAGTGTCGGTGATCGGTCTTCAATTTATTCCAATCTCATACTTTCTACAGAGATAACAAAATTTATCAAGTTTATCGATACAAGGAGTACGAGAAGACATTGTCAAAAGATATTAAGAGAGCACACGTATGCAGAAAAAGATATCAATGACTGAAATAATATTTGAGAATAAACTTCTATTGATAAAAATTATATCAGGTAAAAAGACTCATCCTGAACTATCCTGAAAAGGACTGTCGGAGAGAGAATAGCTGCAGGAGAAAAACACCTGGAAACATTCCTGACCAATTATTCTGAAGAGGACTGTCGGAGAGAGAGAAGCTTCTGGAGACAAACACCTGCAATATTCCTCGACAACTATCCTGAAAAGGAATGTCGGAGAGAGAATAGCCGCTGGAGACTAACACCTGAAATATTCCTCGCCAACTATCCTGAAAAGAAATGCCGGAGAGAGAATTGCCGCTGGAGACAAACACCTGAAATATTCCTCGACAACTATTCTGAAAAAGACTGTCGGAGAGAGAATAGCCGCTAGGAGTGCTATTGCGTTGTGTTCTCAGGTTAATCTTCCTGGGGTTTAAGTCTTGCAGGTTATTGTGATCTCGGATAAACCTTCCTGGAGTTCAAGACTTGCAGGTTATTGCGATCTCGGGTTAACCTTCCTGGGGTTAGGGCTTGCAGGTTATTGTGTTCTTAATTTTAACTTTTCTGTAGCATTTGGGATTTACCTGTCATGGATATTATGTTATCAGCCTAGTACGTTAGATCTGTCTATCGCAATGGTACAAATATATTGCCACATATTGTATTGCACAAGTATTTGAGGTTATTTTCTGCTCAAGCTATCCTTAAGATTTTTCAGATTTAGGACACATTAAATGTGAGTTCCATCTATGTTTTTTTATATTATATAATGCGATATTTGATAGCTTGCTGTTTATAATTAGACTCTAACTATATCCGCCATTTAAAATTTTTGACTGCTACACGTGTAAAGTACCATCTGAACGTATCACATGACAAAATAGACTTTACACGTAGAAAATCAAGTGAGAGTTGATTGTTGAACCTCGCAGATATTTTTTCTCATGTATTTCAGTATCATCTGATACTTGATTGTAGTTTTCTAATGTCGTGCCTAGATTTGCAATAGAATAAAAATTCTCGATGTGAGAGAAGCTCGAAAATAGCAAAAAAACGTGTTTTTGGCACTTTTAGGTTAGAATATTTTGGAAACCTAGAGTGATGGAGCAATTCTGAGTTCAGTTTCAGATTCAGCGCATCAAATTTCTTCGGATACACTAGGTCCGGTCTGTGGGTGTGGAATTTCACCGAATTTTGTCAGCCTTTGTTATTTTTTGCATATTTTTAATTGTTGTTTTAGGACAGCAGTTCTATATTCAAATCTTTGTAAAAAACGTATAGCAGAACATTATTTTTTGTCATTGATGTTATTAAAGCATTATTTTACTTCAAAGTTTTCTTTATTAATTTATTACCTTCGGGTCTTTTTTAAGCATGTCAAATATTTAAAAACAACAAGTAGTAAATCCCTTGTTAAATAAGTGAAACTTGCTTCGTTAGAGAAGTGGTTAGAGCATGTGGGTAGGACACATTAGTTTAGGTAGTTTAGGTAGGGTTCAATCCTCGGTGAGTGCGATTTTTCAAAGCTTCTAGGCATACGGTCATATGTGTAAGTAACAGTATCGGCGAATTACGTGTTTTAATAATTTAAAAAATGAAGATTATATAACAATAATTTCGGAAACAATTTTTTTTCGTTGAGAAACAGTGTTCAGTTGAGGCACTAGTCTATTGATCCGATACTACATATTCTTAGATTAAGAAAATATATTCTTGAAGTGTATCAGAAATGATTTCTTGAAAGTAAACTAAGTTCTACATTCGAATAATCTCTATATGAAGTAACGCAATAAAGTTTTAAAATAATAAAATGCGATATTCTATCTAAGAATAAAGTTTCTCAAATTAAGAAAGTGTACGCTTGTTACAAACTTACGGTAGCAAGTATTTATTTGTTTGGAACACACTCTTATTCTATAGTCCCCATTCGTACTTTAAATTTTCAGTGAAACCTCACGTTTCGCCTTGAGTAACGTAATATAAATATTGGTCTCCCATTCTGAATTGATAATTCTATTTTTGATGTTACAAATATTCTGAACTGCCTCACTATGCAAGGTGCCCAGATACTCAAAATACATGTTAATATTTTTGAATTCCTTAAGAAAAACTCAATCGAAAATGCCTTATACCAAAAATTCATCAGAAGCTTAATTAAGGAGTTATAGAGGTCCAAACTTAGACATGACATGACACATGACATGACACATGACATGACACATGACATGACACAAGACATGACACATGACATGACACATGACATGACACATGACATGACACGTGACATGACACGTGACATGACACATGACATGACACATGACATGACACATGATATGACACATGGCATGACACGTGACATGACACATGACATGACACATGACATGACATGTGGCATAAAACATGACATAAAACATGACATAAAACATGACATGAACATACAAAGGAAGAGCTAGCATCTCTTGATACTGGGATACGCAAGGAATATTTCTGTACAAAGTTGCGGAGAAATCTGCTGAAGCACTTGGTCATGACTACAATGTCAGGGGTGAGCAAAATGCATAAAATCATGTATATATCGAGTCCTTACTCCTAAAAGCCCAAATTGAAAAAGCACAGGAGAAAAACTTCCGTTAACACCTCCTGAGCAAGAGGATATACGGTATTTTCGAAAGAAATGTATTGTATCAGTCAATATCGTATGAGCTAACGTTTGCTTTCCTTAAATCGCTCGGATTGAAGTCGAACACAGAGGGTTTTATTTTGGCATGTCAAGAACTTGTCATTTCCACTTTAGCATATCATCAATGCATATTGACCCAAGATATTTCTGATGATAGTTGCAGAGCGTGTAATGCATATCACAAGCATCTAGGCATTAGCCATAATATCGCTCCGCTAAAAGCTCCGAAGGAAATCGAGTCAATTGTCGTGAATGAAAAGTGCTGCATATACTGAAATAAAAAGAGGTATCGAGACGTTATAATAGGTTAATAGCCTAAAAGGCATCCATGGGTGTATACAAGTTGATAAGACACTTTCGGGCGTTCAATGTGGAAACGGAATATGATGTTAGTGACTTTTTTAGACTTTTAAGAAGGTAATTTCTACCATCGCGGAATTATCCCGACTTAGCATCAACATTTATGTTTACTGTGCAGAAAACCATGTCCTGATCAAAAGTTTTTGACAGTTTGATTACATCTGAGTCTATAATACGTACTTATTCACTTACAAAGATTAAATCTAACATCGATAAGGATTTATCTGTTTTGCGTGTTTATCCGCTAATTATTTGGCGGAGAACGAAAGAGCTTAACAAACTGTTTATCTTAGAGTAAGCCTATTCCAGACCATCTTACCACTTAGATTTTGGTTTGGGGTTTCTGTATATCACGACGACACCGAGTGTCGTTTTTAAGCTGCAATGTTATAGCGAAGCATTTTTCGATTAAAGATTACAGATGTAGCTTATTGCTAATTATCGCCAATTTAAAACACGAGAGGGCTGTCATAATTATGTGCGATAGGGAGAGATTTCGGGAAATTATTATAAGATTGTGTATTCTGATGAACCGTTGGAGCAGCAATCGACATATTCTGTCCAAGAGTCTAAAGGCGAATCTGGATTGTAGATGCGGTGACTGGATTCATAAACCAGCTTACGCTGCTACTAAGCTACTGCGCTGATAAACCGCTTGTTAATTTTGGGTCAATTTCCTGCGACCCTACTGAATTATTATTTTTAATTTTTGAAGCGATGAATTTATCTCTTGGTTTCGCGTGCGTGAATTTTACGTTGATTGAAATAGGATGGTCTTCATTAGCTGCAGGAACTCTGAGCATGTCTTTAATGTTGGATATACTATCATTCGATTTGATAACATTGAATTTCATAATTTGTGTTGACTTAAGCAACTCAGCGATAATATCTCTGAATGGTGGCGTTGTGAGACCAGATTTCTTAGTTCGTTTACTAGTTATTTGTCTCAACTTTCGCAGCCTATCAAAAATAGCGCATAGTTTTGAGACGATCTGCAGAGATGTGTTTAAAGAGGACGGCTGTTTTTTAAATAAAAGGAGCTGCTATGGATAGGTGAAAAAACTTTAGTCATTTCTCGTCCATTAAGAAGTGGCAGTTAATTTCATTCTCTAGATATTTCTGCTTATTATCTAGTACATAGTTTTTTGAGGTTAAATCTGACTAGTGCAAACGAATCTACAGAGAGGAGAACCCATGTGCGATATCATCTTCAACTTTGAAGAGTACCTGACAAGCATCACGTGAAATGCGTGGGTTACAAATTAGGACCTTTACGGGTTTCCTAATTTTTTCGGTCTTCAAACTCCGTCGCAAATATTTTGCATTTTTTAAATCGAATAGGTGATCAAAATTATGAGTGTTGAGCATGAGCAGTACGATGATGATCATGTATGCAATCATTTTCGTCATCTCCAATACGTACATGGAAATATATTTCAGAATGACTAATATAGCAGGTATGTAACGAGCAATACCTCGGCACGTTGCATACTCATATATATATATATATATATTAGAGTGGCCCAAAAAATGACATTTGAGAAACTTCAATGGGCATGTTGAACAAATCGTTCGCTTAGGCAAATAAATTTACCCATCTTTTTTAATTTGCAAAAAAAACGTTTTTAGCCGTTGCTCTGGGGCTTCAAAGTTTCTTGATTTAAAACAAAGAAGTCCTAACACCAGCTACAGGCTCGACTTCGAGAGCAGTTATAAATTTATTAACTTATTATTACTCTGCCTTTCTACTCATTGTCAGTGGCCGTATTTTGGGATGCAGAAAATACGGTGCACAATGAGAGGCCCGACCGAGCGTCAACTTTTTTTTCAGCCGTCCATCTGCAGTACTTTCAGCAGGTGTTTAACTTAACTGTGTCAATTTTCATCAGCTTTTCTTACTCTTTTATCAATTAAATAAAAATTTTATTCATTTTTTTTCTAGTAATCTTTTTTTCAATAGCTTAAAAAATGTTTCTTCAAAATATCAAGTTACACAAATATATCCGAGGCTTACAATAAGCCTCCAAATATGGCCATTTTATGCGATTTTTGATATGCCTAAAATTTTTGCAAAACATTTCTGAGATATAAAAATTCGATGAATACAATATTCACTGATAAGAGATCAAGCATATAAAATTTCCAATAAATTGACTTGTTATTTTTCTGACCAAAATCGAAAAAGTAAAAATTGAAAACATTTTATATGCTAAACTCCATGAGAGATAAAAATGGCTAGAGCAACGCCTGCATTTTTTTTCAAATAAAAAAACATGGGTAAATTTATTTGCCCAAGAGAACGATTTGGTCAACGTGCCCGTTGAAATTTCTGAAATGTCATTTTTTGGGCAGTTTGAATGGAGCAGTACATCTGTCAAAGAATTACGCAGGTATTCTAAGGCCACCTCAGCGAGGACAGAAACCTCGCGTAGAGCAAAAGGGCAAAACCAGGCTTGATCTCGATGTTCAGTATGCATAGAGACTGCGGCCGCTCGACCGAGTGCGTGAACCAAATGTCCGAACATTATAGCAGCCGCTCCCGGCGAAATCCTGCGGTTGTCCTTAAGACAAATTTTTAATTATATACATATATATATATACAGGGTGCGCCATCTGAATTGGGTCAATGTAAAGATTGAATAACTTTGACAGTTATCAATGAATTTCAAAAATTTTTTTTTTATTATTACGACAACCTTTTTACAATTTTC
>NC_046664.1:131934416-131942326 GCF_010883055.1 Belonocnema kinseyi | reverse complement strand
CCGACAGGATATTTCTTGGCTCTACCATGGAACAAGAGGAGTTCCTCATCTTGGTAGGCATTGGTAGGCAAGCACCGTTGAAATTACTTAATTGCTAACCTCGGTCATGGTCAAGAGTACAGTAGCCTTTTTGTAAATTTTGCTATAGTCAATGCACCATTCATATTCTAATGCTTATGAAGCCAGCATGGACCATCGCTTGTGCGGTATTTAATTAAAACTTTGATATAGCTTTCCGTGTTCCAGTGGCCACTTAAAACATTACGGTAAATCTTGCCGATAAAACATGGCGTCATTCGGGCCAATCAAACAATGTTCAGTAGGGCGAAAGCGCATTCATCGTGAACCATGTCACACTAAGATTCTGAATTATATTCTATTCATTAGTGAAGTAGATATTTTATTGTGTATTTACTTAGCGTATGTTTTGTCATTACTTCTTTTCTTCCCAACTCTATTGGAGCATTCGGGAAACTCATCCACTTTTATTATTTTTGAGTGGAAAACTATCTGCCATACTTCAGGAAATATTTTGCACGCATTCATGAGTCCAAATTAATAGAAATTTGTTAAATTTTTTTTTATAGCTATAACTAGAAAGACCATGTTATAATACTGAACACGCCTATCAGCAAGAGACGCATCAAGAGATGAGAATCCGATTTCCGTGTTCCCGCGGAACCCGGTAGGACGCCTTGCCAGAACACCGGCGGCGAGACAGTAAAAACGACTCACAGAGAGCCAAACAATCAGTCGGGAGCGGCAAACCGGTTCCACCATGTTGCCTGCGCTCGGATAAATGACTGGTCCCTCTGTCATCTGGACTCCTGGGGAATTCGTACTGAGCCCAGAGACCGAGGTGAATAGTGACCACCTGGAGCACCTACGACTGCTTACTGATTTGACCATGCTTACATGATAAATTAGTTACCCCTCAAATCAACCATAACTAGTAAAAAATATCATTACAGCCATCAAAAACAGAACAATTTATTAGATAATTCAAAATTATTTTGTTTTATTTTTTTTATTGGATCTTTTAAGTTTGTAAACAATTGCCACAATTCAGAACTAAAATAAATGATATCGGGGCCAAACTTTTCCCTTTTACACTGACTTCATCACTCATGCATTTCTTTGTGCTCGCGGTGTCTACCTGAAATTAAATTTTTTTAACTTTCTAATTTTTCATCCAGTGATATGAGTAACTTTGTCAATCCAGGCCATGGATAGGTAGGGCTGTGGGAAGCTGCGTATTTACAGGCAAGTTATTGGCTTGTAATTCTCAGGTTTAGACGAGTTGTCCATCTTTGAGAGGAGCACTCAACGTCATTCTACCAACCAGTCCGGAATAGGTTCTTCAGAGTTTAGATATGAGGTTAAAATTTGGGTCAGATGCTGGTAGAATAAAGGAAACTTGTTCCATCAACAGGTCTTAATACCACCTGGTCCTGGAGCGGTAAGTTCTTCATGCCTCTTAATACTTTTTTTATCACCTCGATAGTGATAGGTAGGCACTATTGCTCAGGTCTATTACTCACTCTCCGCTCTCTGGACTTTTACTCTCTGTATATGCAATATGATTTTAATCTCTGAGATACTGATTACTGTTTGTTAGCGATTTTATCATTTTTTAAAATTCTATCATTTGTTTAGATTATATTTTCAAATCTATTTTTTTCAAAAATTCAATTTCTTAAACGATTTTACTTTTGAACCCATTTTATTTTGTAAACAATTATTTAAGTTTGTTAAACATTTTATTTTTAAAAATAATATTATTTTTGAAAAATTTAACTTATTAAACAATTTTTTAATATTTCATATTTAAAATATCTAATTTAGCAATTTCATTTATTATCATTACTTGAATAATTATTAATTAACTAAGAAAATACTAATAATTGATGATAAAAGTATTCTAACTATAATTCAAATAACTTTGTTTGAAATTTAATTTTTAATTTTATGGTCCAAATATCTATAACTTTTATTTAAACAATTATCTTGTTTAAAATTTGTAATTAAAAAAAGAATTGGTTTCACCATTTTATGTTTTCTTTGAATTTATTTTTTCAACAATTGTTAAAGTTTGTGATAAATTTTATTTATTAAATAAATTTATTTTTGAAAAATTTAATTTTTCAAACAATTCATTAATTTTTTTCAATATTTTAGTTTTTAATATCTTATAGATTAATATAATTTATTATCATTGCTTCAATAATAATTAATTAATTAAGAGAAAATAATACTCTGTGATAAAAGTATTCTAATTAAAATACACATAAATCTGAATTTATGAAAATAAAATAATAATGAATTAGTCAACAATAATTCCCACTAGAGACTGTTTATCAAAATTCGAAAAAATATTATACGTGGTGATATCCAGTAAAGTTTCGTTTCCAAAAGATTCATCAGAAACGGCACATTCTGACTCACTAAGAGATCAATCTCTTGAGAAACAGCAAAGGGGTTTTACTCTTAGGATTCAGCTCCCTAGAAGAATCAAATCCTATAGAGAGTCAGTAAGTCCGATCTTTCCAGTCTTTCGATCTTCTACTGATTCCATCCATATCGGAGTGGGGGCAGAGATCGTTCAGTGAAGAATTACTCTTCTCGGGATTCGTTCCAGGCACCAACGTGCCTGCTTGAATCTTTTCCCCGATTGTTTGCAGAGGGATGACTCCGGCCATGAGGGATTGGGTGACGCCTCTTTCAAGCTACAGTTCTCCCACAGAATATATCTCCTAAAGAGCGCGTTTACAGCATCACTTTCGGCTCACTCGGGATTCACTCTCAGTCCCTGCACAGCACACGCTCTCAGCGCAGAATAGTGGGGACCCCTCACACCGTCGTCTTGCCGGACGGTGAAAGTCCCGCGTTCGTCGTCTTATTGGGCGGCTAGTGTACAAAGTTAACTGTTTATGAGGCTACAACCTAAAATCGGTCGACTGTACAAAAAATTTTAAACGGAATGGAATCGTTTTGTTGCTTGGAACCTCCTAAATAATAGTTTACAGAATACTTTTTTTTATATGTAATGTAATTGTTCAGAAACAAATTTTTAAACAATAAAAAACAAACTTTTCGGAAATTTACGCAAGACGTTTATAGTTAGGGTGCTCTTCTGGACATCTTAATCTAAAGTCACCCCGTAGAAGTTTTAGTACATATACATGCATTGGTGGCGGTTCGACTACAATTCGTACGTATTAAAAATTGTTCAGTCTTCAAGAACAGGATGCTTTGTTTTGTATATTATAACAATGTTTTGTATTTGTTACATAACAGTTTTAGAACTGAAATAGAACTGTTAATAAATTACTACAGAACTCACAATAAGGAATTGTCACAGAACATTCGTAACAGAGATCTATAATTGTTCTACAGTTGTTACAGAACGCGCGACAGAAATCTCTAGCATTGTGCTAGGTGCTTCGCAGAACGTTTTTATGGGTGGATTCTAGAATTAATGCCGAATTGTTACAGAACGTGTGTCTCACAGCGTTCTAGATCTGTTACAGAATTGGACATAGTTTTTTGGATCACAAGGTTACTCGCTGCTTATAAATCTGTTACTTATCTGTACCAGAACATGTCTCTTGGTATTCTAAAACATTCACAGATCTGCTCTGTAACCTCGTTTGCTACGTGCAATTCGACAAGTAACCGTTTACCCTAAATCGACCATTAAATAAAACACTTTTAATCCCTTTTTCAATCTGCACATTAGGCTATTCTTATTTACTGTTTTTTGAATAATAATTATGTTAAAATCATTTAAATATACAGTATTAGTCATTTTACGCTGTCAAGATTTACTGTTACACAAGTAGGTGTGACGAAAAACTAACTTTCTTAAATTTTTTATCATGCTTTTTTTTATTTATGCGAATTCGATGCTCTTTAAACGACTTCTGGTGCGTTAAACGAAAATTGTGTTTTTAATTCATTTCAGGTTACGTTTGACAGCTCGCAGCTACTTTAAAAAAAAATTGGAATATAAATATTTTCGCTGCTTAATTGAAGATTCAAAATAGAAGGACAGCAAAAGCATTCCTGGGTATTGAGATTTTTAAAACCTTTGAATGCCAGCCTTCTTACGCGGATCGATATGGTTCGGAGGTTTTTTCAAATCTGTAGGAAATGTGAATGTAAAAATGCAATCCAGATCTGCTCGATGAATTTAAATGCACAATTTGAACAGCAACTGTTGAGTATCCAACATTTTCTCCATTTTTGGGTTCATTCTGAAAATATATATCATAGCATTCTTACATTGCAGGAGAAATTTTTTGTCATTGTTTTTTTGGGACGAAAAAACCTCAAAAGTAGAAAAAATTACCGGGATGACTTTTGCTAATATATACGTCATTTTGCAATAGTTCCAAACTGAGAGTTCAATAAAAGCTTAGCGTAAATAAATTAGAGGTGAACTGAAATAAAATGAACTTCCTACAGTAGGCAGTACATGTTGTTACTTTACGGAGGACTAACCTGAAACGAAGGTAGCATGGAGCGCGATACGAAGAAGAGCAGATAGCCGATGTATGTTTCGTAGTGGAGGAGAAACGTGCATGCGACATGTATACTTTTCCTCTAAAGAGTGATCTGTGTCAAGTGTGCGCCATGAACACATAGGTAATATTTTTTGGAACAGTGTAATTTACGATCTCGATTACCGATATGCAAGAGTTTTTGTTTTAGCTGACAACACACCACATATTTTAGCTGTAAAATTATATGCCGGAGATTTGTTTCTTGATTGTTGTCAAAATTTAATGTATTAATTATTGTTTATAATAGTGTCCAATACTTTTTATAGCTATATCGGTTTCTGTTGAAAGTGCTAAAAGTGTGAAAGACGAAAATAATAGAAGCATCAGATAAAATTGGTTGGCGGTAAGAATAAAAAATAAATCGTCGTTGTTTTTTCTTGAATAATTAACGTACTTTTTGTGTGTATGTGTTTTATTTTTAAAGCGTAATAATCATGTTGACCTGTTGTAAAATTTTAGATTTAGGAGAAAAAAAAACGGATGCAGGTAAAAATTAATTTGAATTTGAATTCTGCTGAAAAATAATAAAGTGCTTATATACACATTTAAAAGTTACCACCAACTTCCCGTTGGCTACTAAAATAAGTACCGCCTCCTTCCTGCGTCTAAAAATCTCCCCACGGGAACAGAAAAAGTGCAAATCCTATCAACTTATTAAAATTTAACGAAAGCATTTATTTAAATTATTTTTCCTTATTAAAACTTTTTATAACTTATAAATTCGAAAAATATCCAAATTTATATTTATTTATATTTTAATAATTTATTTAGACGCCTTAAAAAATGCACCAAGGAAAGCTATTCAAATGTGTGAATTTAAATAATTTTAACTCAAAAGAGTGAGAGTTGTCTATTCCACGCTTATTATCGGGTACTGCACATACCAGAGATATCCGCGTTCCGACACCACTGATAGCATCATATTTTGCTTGTGTATGTTAGAGGCCCTTAGGAAGAAGGGATTAAGCTTTACCATTGCTATCGTAGAATTGAAAAAGTTTTCCTTTGTAAATTTTAATGTCTATTATACCTTCGCCTTCCTAACGTGGACGACACTGAGAGGGCTGGCCATTTGGAGGAAGCATGTAGACAATTTCGCACTAAATAAATAATGCCTGCTAAGATTTGAAATTTTACAACTGTAAGAATTCATGATATGACTATACGCTATTTGTATGTATCTAGTTAACTGTTTGAGATAAAAATGGACAACATTTTCAGATTTTCCATCCGAAGTACATATGTATGTATTGCAGGTAAATAATACAAAGATATTCATATAAACAAGTGTATTATCACATAACAAATAAATACCATGAAGATAAATAATGTAAATAATTTTTCAAATTTAAAGAGGATCAGTGACGACCTTTGGGAGCCTTACGGTGGCTTTGGAATGATGAGGATTTTAACTGTAAAGGTCAAAACGACCCTAGTCTTCTAAGAACCAGAATATGGCATGTAGGACATATTTTGAACAACGCCTTATTATGCCTATATACAAGTTGTTTTTAGGCGCTATTTTCTTCAGGGAGGTGCAGCTATAGAGTCTAAAGCTAATACAATTACAGGAAACTCAATTTTTCTCTTGCGGATTGAAGCTTGGTGGAAGAACGTGCAGGTTTGAGTATAGTAGAACTGTCCTAGAGGACCGGGTGAATGGAATGGATACGCTACAGCATATCCTTAATGACTACGTGCAATTTCCAAATTAAAATCTAGAAATGACTGACAGCGCGCGAGGTGGCGACTGCAGAATTAACGGTCATGTCTTTTAAGTGAACCTCTGTAGCTACGCATATAAAAAGTTAAAAAGTAATTTTTGAAAGAGATATTTACATTCGTAGGTACTTTTTTGAAAGTCGTATTGTTTTGATCTTGTTATGGCAGTTGCACCGAACTTTATTTCTTGAATGCCTCGGTTTTAATTCCGTTTTATGGGGATAAGTAAGGAAAAGGATGCAAGAGTTTGTTGTGTGGTTAATTGTAGAAATTCAAGAAAAATGCTCCACCTGGCACATCACTGAAGTTAGCCTTATCACACTACCTTTAATGAATCCTGATCAATTTGAATGTAATTCTTGTACACGATAAACATGACAGGTCCCAGTAAACCCGGTAATAAGCGTAGAATAGAGAAAAATTAATATTTCCAGATTTCAGCCCAAACGTGAGAATTATTCTATTATTTTGAAAGCGATATTCCCGACCTTCTTTGTGCTCCTGTATTATATTTTCCATATAAGGTAAATGGCAACAAATCGTGCTTTGTTTTGATCGTGGTATCAACAGGCAAGGTCTTCGCCTCCGCTAGACATATTTTTAAAACAAGTTCGGGGACAACTGAAAAATCCCGAAAAATAAAATTCCCGACGCTGTAAAATTCCCGAATTAGAAAATTCTCGATTAATCAAATTCGCGAATAGTAAAATTGTCTAAAAATAAAAATACCGATATGGAAAATTCCCAAATAATAAAATACACGTAAAATAAAATTACCGAAAAATACAAATATCGAATTGGAAAATTGCCGAAAAATAAAATTCACCAATAATGAAATTGCCGAAAAATAAAAATACCGAATTGGAAAATTCCCGAATAATAAAATTTTCGAATAGTAAAATTTCAGAATTATAAAATTCCCGAATTGCAAAATTCCCGAATAATAACATTCTCGACAGTTTATAATATTACCGAATTGAAAAATTCACAAATATCAAAATTCCCGACATTTTATAATATTACCGAATTGGAAAATTCCCGAATAATAAATTTCGCGACAGAAAATGGCCGATTTATAAAATATCCGAATTGGGAAATTCTTTAATCTTAACAATTAGAATTTTTTATAAATATATTTTATTGATTACAAATACAACATTAGTATTTGAGAAAATACAAAAAGCGTTCGCAAAAATAAAATTTTAAATGAATATAAATATATATAAATTTATATTTCGAGTCTGTTTGAAAAGCGTTACAAGGTACGTAGAAAATTTAACGAGATTTTTGTTCCAAGCGCACGTTTTCAAAAATAGGGAAGACGATACAAAAATTTAATTCTAAAAAATACAAAAAGCGTTAGCAAAAATTGAATTATAAATTAATAAATAAATATATATATCGAGTTTTTATTTGAAAAGCTTTGTAAGGTACAGAGAAAATTTAGGGATAATTTTTTTTCTTCCAAGCGCACGATGTTACAAATTTGGTAGGTGATGCAAAATTTAATTCTTCTTTCAAAGAAAAAACTATTGCTTACATTTTTACGCTTTCCGTGAAATGTGCTTAATGTTTTTGAATAACAAAAATAAAAAAAGCTTTCGCAAAAATGTAATTTAAAAA
>NC_046664.1:131908540-131934316 GCF_010883055.1 Belonocnema kinseyi | reverse complement strand
TTTATTTTTGCGAACGCTTTTTGTATTTTTTCAAATACTGTGAACATTAAAAAACATGCATTACCTAGAAATACTTTACTTAAAATTATTGCTATTTTTAATTCAAAAAATAAGCTTCGAAATTTTAAACGTTAAAAATAAATTTTGACACTAACATCTTATTGTTGTATTTGTAATCAATCAAATATATTTATAAAAAATTCTAATTGTTAAAATTTGGGAATTTTCAATTCGAATATTTTATAAATCGGCAATTTTCTGTCGGGAATTTTATTATTCGGGAATTTTCCAATTCGCTAATATTGTAAACTGTCGGGAACTTTAATATTTGGGAATTTTCCAATTCGGTAATATTATAAGCTGTCGTAAATTTCATTATTCGGGAATATTCCAAATCGGGAATTTTATAATTCTGAAATTTTATTATTCAAGAATTTTATTATTCTGGAATTTTCCAATTCGGTATTTTCATTTTTCGGCAATTTTATTATTGGCGAATTTTATTTTTCGGCAATTTTCCAATTCGCTATTTTTATTTTTCGGTAATTTTATTATTGGCGAATTTGATTATTCGGGAGTTTTCTAATTGGGAAATTCTACTGTGTCGGGAATTTTATTTTTCGGGATTTTTCAGTCGTCCCCAAGTTCGCACGTATATCGGTCGAGCGTCAGGTCTTCATTGAATTGTTATTGGTAAACGACAAGTCAGACTTACTTGCAGTTTTCTAAAAAAACTTGTTTGAATCCTCCTAGAATTTTTGGTAACAATAAGTTTCACTTTTTTCAAAATTCGTCAGTGAAACGAAACGTTTGAAAGTGACAATGCGTAATTTACGACTTGAGTCGGGAATAAATTAATTAAAAATGTTCGGGAAAGAAATCAAAATTTCATCATCACTGTCACCTTCGAAATAGTTATATGCTTGTCCCTTACAAATTTCATCCCGATAGTCCTATTATTGAAGGAGTTAGAGCGAGTGGAACGCAAAAATATCATGATTTTCAGTTTTGTCAAAAAGTAACAATTTTGGGATTATCTCGAAATCTAAAAAAGTTCGAAACCTTTTTTCAAAGAACAAAAATATGTGGAATGCAATTTCCTATTAAGATGTGCTTCAAAAAAATTTGTGATCCGATTTGAAAAAATCAAGAACGAGAATAACCAAGAGGCCAACAGAAACCAAGGCATTTCGAACGTGTCGCGTTTTGATCGCGGGAGGCTCAATTGTAGCAATTATGATTCTGCGTTAAACTTGCCGTTAGAAGATCATAGAGCAATTGCAGTGTTTTTTTTGCAGCTTTAAAATAGCGATAGAACTGTGCAGAGTGACACCGACTCATGTTTCCCGAATTATATGGCTGTATAAACAACGCAATGCAGTGATCTCTGTTCTCCTGTCGCTATTTCCACCTCGGCGCTCACTACAATAACACGACTATATTGGACTTCCGCTCGAGCACACATGATTCTTTATACTGCACTCCTGATTGGTCCAGTCTAAATATTTTGTAATTCGTAAACTAAAACTTCAAATGATTGTTGAAAAAGGAATTTTGGATTTATTCATTTTTTATTTTTATACAGCTACACTGTTAAAATTTTTTGGAAATTTACGAAAAATTTCAGGCGCAAAAGTGACGGAGTTTTCTAAATGACTGTTTGTGATCTAACAAGTTCTAATATAAACGTGTTTTACACCTAGTGTTGAATAGCAGTGACCATTATACGCCCAGCTTTGTTACAGCAAAGCGCATTATCACCGAGTCAAACAAAGGGAACAAAGGTGTATTGGGCGCTACGAAAGTTTTGCAATACATACGAACCTTTTATAGTTTTTCGAAGCACTTTCTAACGCAGTGAATACACTTTGCCATACGTCGAAATCAGTCATCGAACCAATCCTGCTACTTTTCTTCTGGAAGATCTCCACACGCTTGGTCCCAGGTTGTCAAAAGATCAGTTTCGTTAGTAAATCGACGCCCTTTTAGTTGTTTTTTTACTTCCGGAAACAAACCAAAATCACAGGGAGCAAGATCTGGACTGTAAAGAGGGTGATCTAGAACAGCGATTTCCAAACTAACGCCGCCGGCAGGGGGATGCCACCCCGGACCGGGCAGCCCCCGAGGGGGAAGCCAGCCCGGGCCCAGCCACTTGACAGCCCCCCCGCAATGAGGACCCTTTCATTGTCATGAGATTTAAAGCTGTTTCAATAACTAAAATCCTAAAGATATGACTGAATTCAATTTTAATTATCTGAATCATTTTCCTGATTTAATTTTTAAAAAATGAAAAAATAGTTGATGAAAATCGGTTAACATTTCGAGTAATTAAGCATATCGTTAAGAACACGCAAAATTACAAGAACTATCGACTGGCATTGAAGATATTAACCGATTTTTATCGACATTCTTTTCATTTGCTTAAAATTAGATTAGGGAATTGATTCAACTGATTGAAATTTAATTTATTAACATATTAACACATTTTAATTTTTCTCAACCGGTTCTAATTCTCTCGCGTGAAGCATGGTGTGCCAAGCAGTGAAGCAGTCAAGTGTCCCTGCTTAGCGGCAGGGTATTGTGAAAAAATGTGAGGGTGGCGGCCCCGCCGCCCTCCAGAAAGTGCATAAAAAATTTGGGATTCGCTGATCTAGGATAGTCTGTCCAGATTTTACCAAAAAAGCTACTGTGACCTTCGCTCTGTGAGCCAGTGAATTGTCGTGGTAGAATAGCCAGGTGCTGAGTCGAGATTTCGACCTGATGTTTTTGAGTTGCTTTATGACTTGGGGTAAACATACCTGAGTGTACCAGGAAGAGGTGACTGTACGCTGGTTTTCCAGTACGACCCTATCCACAATGCTGCATTTCCCAAAGAATACTGCAATCATTCTTTTGTTTACAGATCGAGATTTCCGCACCTATACTGGAGCATCCTTATCCTCAAACATCCAGATCTTGTTTTGTGATTTTGTTCAAACGTCGTAATAATACAGAAAGGTTTCGCCGCCTGTTACAATACTATTTACATCTCGAGAAGATCCCGATTCAAATCTTTTTATCATTTTTTGGCATCACTTTACTCTCGCTGCCATTTTCTCCTCGGTCAAAGCATGTGATACTCATAGAGTACCAACCTTCCTGAAATGTAAATGTTCATGCAGAATTCGATGGACTGCTGGTGCACTAATGTGTAACATTTGCTTTCTCCTTACCCAATACCGGAAACATTTCTTCAAAACTTTGGTCTACACTTAAACCACGAGAAAAGTTGTATCGAATTATCGCACAATATTCTTTCTTTGTCCACGACGCCATTTCTCAATCTTTCCGGGCTGCGTGCTTAGACTGTACTAAGACCTGAGTCAATAGGTTTCCTCTTTCTACCTAATTTTTGACACTCTTTCTAATGACGCAAGGATCATCTCTCTTCCTCCAATAGGTTTCACGTATTGCAAAACTTTCGTAGCGCCCTACGTATGTCGCAATCACATTGAATTTCTTTCAATGAATTTCTCTGATTAAAAATTTAACTACTTGATTGGAAATCTGAACTACTTTTTTCAAAATTCAGTCGTTTGTTTGAAGATAAATAATTTTAGTTGAAAATTAATCTCTTTAATTGAAAATTTAACTATTTGATTTTCATTTGGTTTTTTTTTTAAATTGAAATATTTGTGTAGAAAATTCAACTGCTTGGTTGAAAATTAACTTTTTTTGTCGAAGAATAATAATTTCGGCTTGAAAATTTATGAGACCGGCAAATGTCAGTGTGAACTTATTTTTTGAGCGGGAATGTTACAACTTTTTAGAAAAAAATCTGTTCAAGTTTGATTTTAACAGTTTTTAGAAATGATTACTTGAATTGTTATATGTTTCATTTATATCATTCCGTTTCCTATGTGTAATTAGAAAATCTTTCATTTTAAAAACAACCGTCTTAAAGACTTAAAAAGTAAAAGCGTTTACAATCGACAATTTTTAATAAATAAGTTTTTTTATCAACTATGAATATAAATTATTTTGATTTTTTAAATTTAATAGAACAAAAAGAACTAACAAGTCAATAATTCTTTATTTTTTTATATTATTAGTTAATAATTATATTAAATTTCATTAAATTTCAGATACTGTTTCAATCAAATATTTTAAAGTTTTCAATTACGAAAAAGATCAATTTTCTAACATTTAGAAATATTTGACTATTTATATAAAATCCGTCATTAGAAAACTAATAATCAAAATCTAAAAAAAAAAATAATAAACTCTAAACGCTACAATATCAACTGTACTATTAGGAAATATTTAACTTGTAAGTAAAATTTTCGAATTTGTATGTATAAATAAATATTGAACACCGATCATTTCTAGAAAAAATTCGAGTAAGCTAAATAGATATTTCCAAGTTCTGAAAATATTAAAAATTAACATCAAATTTGAATATTATTTCAAAGAAAAAATCGAGTGGGCTGAAGAGAGATTTAGAAATTCTGAAAACATTTAATATTATTCCTAGTAAAAATTCTAGTAAACTGGGGAGATATTTCAAAGTTATGAAAAGGTTCAAAATTAATGTAAAATATTAATATCATTCTTAGAAGAAATTCAGGTAACCTGAAGAGATATTTTAGAGTTCTGAAAAGATTCAAAATGAATGTAAAATTTGAACATTATTCCTAGAAAAAATTCGAGTTAGCTGAAGAGATATTTCGAAGTTCTGAAAAGATTCAAAATTAATGTAAAATTAGATATTATTTGAATAATTTAAATAAAGTATCTACGTCCACCTACTAAATCCGACTATTTATACCAAAATTTCGGTGTAAACAGCCCAAGATAGTCTAATTGAAAGCAACATATATTTTTATCGCAGATTTCGAACGAAAACTTTAAAAGCTTTGCAGGAAATGACACCGTCTTGGCATGCCAAAATGAAGCCTTCCGTACCAGACTTCAATCCGGGCAATTTAAGGAAAGCAAACGTTAGCTCATAAGACATTGACTGATCCTCCACATTTCTATCGAAGATACCGTGCATCCTCTCATCGAGGAGCCTGCTCACGAAAGTTTTTCTCTTGTGCTTTCTTAATCCGGGCTTTCAGGAGTGATTACTCGAGATAGATAAGATTTGATGCATTTTGCTCACCCCTAATACTGAAGTTAAGTCCGAGTGTTTCAGCAGCCTCCTCCGCTGCTTTGTACAGAAACGCTCCTTTGCCCACTTCTTCGTAATTCGCCCACTTCTTCGATTATTGTCCCGATATCAAGAGATCTGAGCTCGTTCTTCGTCCATGGAACTACTCCAAATGAATAGAGTAGTACCGGGACGGCAAGCATGTTCGTTGCAGATACTTTGTTCCTCGCCGACAGTTCGGGAGACCAAATCTGCCGGATCAGACGTTTGTATCTGCTTCGGAGAGTATCCTTTATAGATGTCACATCCCGAATGCGGCTCTGTGGCACGCCCAGGTATGTATAAGTCTCTCCAGCGCAAAGGTGTCGTATAGCTCTTCTATCAACGAGCTCAGGATCTTCAGGGATACCATAAAGTTTTCCTCGCTTCAAATAAACCTTGGCGCACTTTTCTAACCCAAATTCCATTCCAATTTCCTTAGTGTATCGTTCGACAATCCCTAGAGCTAGATGTAGTTGATCTTTGTTTTTAGCACAGATCTTAAAATCGTCCATGGAAAATACATTAGTGACCTTGTACTTTCGATCTGCAGGTTTGCCGCACAAGTACCCGTCGGAATGGCGAAGTGCTAGAGATACTGGCAATAATGTAAGGCAAAAGAGGAGTGGGCTCGTGGTGTCGCCCTGAAAGACACCTCTCTGAAAGGTGACCTTGTTAGTTGTCACACGATTTTTTCCAGATGAGATAGTAAATCTGGTTTTCCAAAGCGGCATCAATCTCTCTATGCACCTAACTATTTACGGATGAACCTTTAATATTTCCAAAAGACAGATGATAAGTCTATGGGAAGTCGAATCAAAAGCTTTCCGATAATGAAACCAGGCCATCGATAGGTCACGCTGGTAGAATGCTGCATTTTTGCAGACACATCTATCGATGAGCAGGTTCTCCCAACATCCCGCTACGCCTTTCTTTGAACCTCCTTGTTCATATATTTCTTGCCACACAAGTTCAATAGCCCAAATAATCGTATCATTTAGGATAGCTGTGAATATCTTATACAGTGTGTTCAGACAAGTGATTGGCCTGTAATTCTTCGGGCAAGTTAAGTTGCCTATTTTCGGCAGGAGTATTCTGCGCCCTTCCAGCAACCACTCCGAAATCGGCTCTTCCGCCTTTAAATATGAGGTGAAAATACGGGCCAAATGCTAATGGGTTGAAGGAAACTTCTTCGACCAGATAGTTTTGATACGATCTGGTCCCGGTGCGCAATAGTTCTTCATCCCTCCTAATACTTTTTTCACCTCCTCGGTAGTGATGGGTGGGCATTCTTTTATCAGGTGTTATGAGGGCAACACATAACTCCTTGAAGCTATTTATATTTTCTGAGTCTTCGTCCAATCAATGCTGCACTTCGTAGACATCTCTCCAAAATACTTCGAACTCTATTTATGTGTTAATGAAGGATGGACAGTAACGTAAACGTTCCAGGATGATAAGTTTATTTTGGTTATTTATATTTTTAATACATATACAATGTATATGTGTTAAAATTAAAATTAACCAAAAAATGATTACAATCATAAACAATCATTTTTTTCAGTTAATAATAATTTTAATACATATACAATGTCTATGCATTAAAATTATAATGAAGCGAAAACAATTTTATTACTCTTGGAATTTTACATTACTGTCACTAAAAATTACGAAAAAATTTCGGAATTTTGCTGAAGATGTAACTGAGTGACGATTCTGTTAGCGCTACTAAAAATTACGAACCGTTTCGTAATTCTACGAAACATTTAACTGCGAAAAACTTCCAATACATGTTTCGTAAAATTCCAAAAGAAATTTCTAACGTGTATATTATATATTTGAGTCACGTTTACCCCGAAAAGGAAATGTCTTAATGGTATAATAGATATAAGTCCGGACACTTGAGTCTAAGAAACCCTATATAAAGAGACGGTTTCGACTTTAGCCGATAGAGTATGAAAACTTATTTTTGTTAATAATTTAACACTTTATTTATTATAAATAAATTAATCTCTTTACAAGGTGCGACGTATGTATAATATCTTTTACTGATTTTGCTGCACGGAGAAACGGTTGGTTGCAAAATTTAATATTTTAATATTAATTTTTAGAAGAGTTTGATGGTAAGAAAGGATATCGTTGAATAAATAGTATGAATTGCTGCACTGATACAAAGAAATTATTTTTTCATATCTCTTGCGCAAATTACTTATGTGTGAAGGTTTAGGAGTACGATCAAATTCCTAATTCAGCTTAGAAAATCATATGAGTGGCTGACAATAAAAAGTGGAAATATCTCGTTGGTGAATAAGAAGCAGCTATAGAAAAGTGCCTAAAAAATGGATATAATTTCACGGCTGTAAAAAGTAACAATAGAATATTGGCTGAAAAAAGTAGACAACGGTACTTGGGCCGTAAGAAAGGGGAACAGAAAAACTTAGCAGTATGAAGTGGACAAATGTCGCGTATCGGTGAATCGGCTCTGTAACACGCTGCGAAGACAAGCCTCGTTCAAAGCCGAAAATGCACGAGGACAAACCTGATCTCGCCCGACTGGACAATTCGCTTTCAGTGGCTAACTAGCTATTAGGAGTTTTTCGGTAAGCTGAATTTTCACTGAATTTTGCAGGACATCCAGGCTGTCAAAAGAATAAAAGAAAGTTCATGGCAACGTTTAAACGAATGCTTTACGAATGCTTTTAAAGCCTTCTTGTGCAATTTTGTTGCACTTTTTTTTTTAATTTTATGTTGGTTTAAATAATGTGTATTTTGAAAAACTAATTTCAAGAGATTATTTAAGAACATTGTAAAACATGAGAAAAGATTTAAAAAATTATCAAAGTAGAATCTGAATTATTTCAAAGACACCTTTTTTAATTTTTCAGAATTAAGCAACAATCAGGAAAAGGACATGATTAGAAAAAAGAATTTTCTTAATATTCGTGGGCAAATATTAAACGATTTATTATGCTGAATAATCAACTTTAGGAGAAAATTGAAAAAGGTTTTTAAAAATAAAAAACGATTTCCTAAAATTTTCAGCAAAAAGTGTTAAATATTTTAAAGTGAAATTTTCTAGAATTCGAGAGAGTCCGAAATAACTTAAACTTTAGAAGATTTATAGAAATGAAAACTTTTAAAGATGTCAAAAATATACTTTAGTAGCTGCTGATAATAAAAAGTGAAAATATAATTAATTACTAAAAATAGAATTATAATTCAGAATTTTATATCTGTAAAAAGCATCAATAGCAAATTGGCAGTAAAAAATAGACAATGGTACTTGGGCCATAAGAAACAGGAATAGAAAAACTCGGCAGTCAAAAGTAGACCCGCGTGTGTCCACTTTTTGCAGCCAAAAATTTGTGTATATTTTTTACCGCCGGTTATGCCAAAGTTTTTTTCTTTTCTGTAAGCTCATGATACACTATTCAGCAACATTGCAATATGCATTGAAACTTCAAAAATATTTGAGTCTTGGGACATTTTTTTCTTGGTATCGGCGTTAACAATTAAATTAACATAAATTTAACTGAAACATTGCTTTTTGCAAGCCAATAAATTAGCCTGTCGCAACTTCCCTAGCTCCCATCATTGATTGCGGATATCCTTTTGAGGTTAGGATTTTTTTGGGTTTGGTTTCTTTTTGGTTAGGTAACTTAAAGGTTGGATTTTTTGGCTAGTTTTCTTTTGAGTATGATTTCTTCTAAATTAGATTTTTTTTAATAGGTTACGTTATTCGAAAACCCTTGATATCATAAACTTGCTTTCTAAAACTTCGACTCACTTTCCCAAACTTTACGCAAAGCCACGTAATTTAACGAAACTTTCCGAAACTTGGATCTGCAAGGGATATAATAATATATTGAATGAGTTTTTAAAATGTTGATAAAAATTCGAGGCAGTTGAAAATATTTTCAGGCATTTGAGACGAGTCAAATAGATAAGAAATATTCAGAAATTTGAAAACATTTCAGCAAATTGATCAAATATTCCTGAATTTCTTACAATTTCTTAAATATTCCAAAACATCTTTGAATAGGACTCGATTTTTTCCTAATGTTTTGTAATATTCTATAAAATAAAACAATTTCTTTAAAATATCGTAAAATATTTTCTGACACATCATATAAAATTAAAAATATTTTTTCAATTTTCTTAAAAATCTTATAATACTTATGTTTATATAAATTTAAAAACAAACTGACAATACTTATTTTCTTTCTTTTAATTCTCAGAATTTAACTCCAACTAGTAATTAAGTTTTAAAAACTTCTATCATATAAATAGTTATTTGAAATATTCACGTTATGTCATTATTATCATTTTTCATTTTTTATGTTAATGAAAAATTGTTTTAAATTGGTGAATTGCAAGTAGTTCTTTCGTAAGGTAATTTCCATATTTGTATGAGTACAAAAATATTGAAAATCCTTTTGTGTTAAAAAATATTCTTAGTATTTATTTAAGTTAATACTTCATTTTATAAACACTTTTTTGTTTAGGAAACGTATTTCATGTTTTTAAACATACATAATATACAGAATTTAACGTAACGGCGATGAAGGGAATGCCAAAAAGAAATGTTACAGTCTGTGTCACATTGCATGGGGGGGGGGGGGCATTTTAATAACTAATTAATATATTTTTAGAATATTTTTAAATTTATTCTGTCCTGGGGTCAAACATGGTACAAAAAAACGCCGTGAAATTTTGAATAAAAACTGTTTTTTATACATTAATTTAAAAAATGAACAATATTTATAATTTTATGAAATTTACAAAATAATATTTAAATATGATACACATTGACTTTTATTAAGAATATTCTTTCAAAAAGTTAGTAAATTTTTTTAATTTACCTTTTTTTTACCATCTTTGGCCTTAGGATATAGATTTGACGAAAGAAATTATAGAAATATCTGCATTAGTTAGTAAAAGACTATGAAGACTTTTGCCTTCAAAACGATACCAAAAACTTTTTAAAATGTTAACAAACGGACTAAAGATTTGGCTTT
This sequence comes from Belonocnema kinseyi, assembly GCF_010883055.1. Classification (NCBI taxonomy): domain Eukaryota; kingdom Metazoa; phylum Arthropoda; class Insecta; order Hymenoptera; family Cynipidae; genus Belonocnema; species Belonocnema kinseyi. The sequence goes on along the minus strand of NC_046664.1, from coordinate 131,924,128 downwards.
AAGCTTTTCTACCAATTGGAGAGATAGATATTTCTTTTATCTTTTTCTAGTATCTGATTTTTCCGTGAATATAAAGCAGATTAAAAATACTTAAAAAATAGAAATAAGAAAGGTAAAAAATGCATGCAGTTCTTTTTGTTGGAAAAACCGGAACATTTTTTAATAAAAGTCCTTTCCACACCACCCACGGAAGTAAAGGTTTACAATATTTTTATTAAATAATAAATATTTGATTTTTTCGTCTCAAACGGAAAAGTTAATTTTTTTTTCATTAGTTATTGTTGTTGAATTGACGCAAGTTATCGTACTTGGCAATTGAGAAATCCCTTTTTCGCAAACAAGAAGTATTATAGTTCTTCCCTTATCGACGTTCTTTATTTTTTATTTACTTATTGCACAACACACGCGCGCGCGCGTGTGTGTGCAATAAGTAAATACAAATTTTTTAGGTTGTTCATTTTTTTAAATAATTGCAAAAAGGTACATTTTTTAAAATAAAAAAATGTCGTCCTTTCTTCACTTCAGCTCGTGCTAACTTAGCTCATTTTCCGAATTTTTAGATTGTATTAATACCAATTCAACTACTTATCTACATTTTCTGAAAATTATATATTTGTAAGAAGAACTTCAATATTTTAATGAACATAGAAACTGTTAAGTTTGTGTTGTAGACAATGTAATAAACATGAAGTTCAACCTTCAAGCGCTTCGTTTCTCGCGCAAATTTTAAGAAATCGAAAACCTGCAGTGAAAAAGTTGCAGATTAAGGTTGAAATTTTTTTTCCAAATTTTAACTTAATTGAATTAATGATTCGAAGAATATGAATTTTTTAAATAACAAATGGCAATAATCACGCTGCCTTTTATTCATGTGCTAAAATGAATTTTTTATATTTGTTTTTATTTTTATTTTTAAGTGTCTTTAGTCTGCTTCATGTTTAGGGAAAAATCATATACTGGAAAGCGATTAAAGAAATATCTATTTATCCAACTGGTTCAAAAGGTTAAAACCTGTGCGGCCGTTTGTTAACATTTAAAGAAAATTTTGGTATCATTTTAACGGCAAGTTTTCATAGCCTTTTACAAAGTAATGAAGATATTTTTATATTTTTATTTGTAAAATTTATCTCCTAAGGCCAAAGATGGTACAAAATATTGTAAAATTAGAAAAATTACCAACAACTTACAAGCGTCAAATTTTTATATTATGTTTGAAAACATAACAGACGTTTCCTAATTAAAAAGGGGGTTTTAAAATGAAGTGTTATCTTTAAATAAATCGAACAACTTTTTTAACAATAAAGGCTTTTTAATATTTTTGTAGTCATACAAATATTGAAGTTAATTAACCTAAGTACTACTTGCAATTTCCCAATTTACAACATTTTTCACTACCATAAATAATAACTGATGATATTAATAATGCCATAAAATGAAAATTTCGAATAAATATATATTTGTTGAAGGTTTGCAAACACTTTATTTCGAGTTGAAATTAAATTCTGAGAATGAAAAACAAGAAAATAAGTATTATCAGTTCGTTTTTTTAATTTATATAAATATAATTATTATAAGATTTTCAAGGAAATTGAAAAAATATTCTTGAATATATCAGATGTGTCAGAAAAGACTCTAGGATATTTTAAAGAAATTGTTTTATTTTACAGAATAGTACAAAATATTAGGTTGACATCCAGGCCTTTTCAAAGATGCTTAGGAATATTTACAAAATGGGTGAGAAATGAAGAAATATTAATTAAATTTTCTTAAATGTTTTCAAATTTCTGAATATTTCTTATCTGTTTGACTCGTTTTAAATTCCTGAAAATATTTTTAACTGACTCAAATTTTTTTCAAAATTTGGAAATATCATTCAAAATGTCAACAAAATTACCTTATAATGTTCTAAATTTTTGCAAGCATTTCAAGCAAATTTGCTCATGCTCTTGAAACCTTTCGAGATTCGTTTACAGCTCCTAAAGTATATTTTTCACATTTAAAAAATTTTTCATTTCTAAAAATCTTCTAAAGTTATTCCAAGGAACCTAAATTTTTTTTAATTTTCGTCAAACCTTACAAAATTCTTTAAAAATCTTTACAGGTTTAAATTATTTGTGAATCGTTTAGAATTTCTAAACGTCTCTCAAACTTACTCAAATTTGAAACTACATTATTTAAACCAACATAAGCTTTAACAAAAATTTGCAACAAAATTCCACAAGAAGGTTTTAAAAGAATTATGTTCCTTAATTTTTCTAAAATTATGTAAAATGGAAACTTTGAAAAAGTCAAAAAAATATTTTAAACTTTTCAAAAATTTCCTAATAGCTAGTTAGCCACTGAAAGCGAATCGTCGAGTCGAGGGGGGACCGCGTTCGTCTCCGTGCATTTTCGGCTTTGAACAAGGTTCGTCTTCGTAGCGCGTAACAGAGCCGATTCACCGACACGTGACGTTTATCCACTTCTTACTGTCAAATTCGGAGACGCAGGCAGGCTTTAGAGAGAGAAGGAGTACTATTGACAATATTTATGTCTTGCAAAACGTGGTGGAGAGAGAATTAACCAAAGAGGGTGCCAAAGTGTACACCTTTTTTGTAGATCTAAGGAGCGCGTTTCCGTCAGTGGATAGGGGGAGGTTGTAGGAGGCAGTGGAAGAGAGGGGGTTAAAGAAAGGCCTGATCGAGAAGGTAAGGTAGGTATATGAGGAGACGAAAACTAGGGCGAGAGGAGGGGAGGGAATCTCTGAGGGATTCTGGATGGATAGGGAGTTGAGGCAAGAGTGCAGGCTTAGTCCAACGCTTTTTGCAATTTTCATCGCGGATATGGAAAGTAAGCTAGCGGCTGTAGTGGTAGTAGGAGTTAGGGTAGGAGGAGTCAGGATATAGTCACTCGCATATGCAGATTACATAGTGCTATTGACAAAGAGCGAAGAGGCTTTAAAGGAGATGATGAAGAGGTTGAGACGTTACTTGGACAAGAATAGATTAAAGTTAAATGCTAGCAAGTCGAAGGTTATGCTGTTCAGGAAAGGAGGTGGGAGAGGTGGGGATGGGAGTGGAAGTGCAAGGAAAAAGCGGTACAGGAGGTGAAAGAGTTTGTATACCTGCGCTTCCTGTTTCGAAGAAATGGGGGAGTGGATGGTTATATAAAAGAGAGAGTGAGAAGGGCGAATGTGGTGATGAGGCAGGTGTGGGGGCTGGGGAAGAGATTGTTCGCAGAAGATTTTAAAAGCAGAATGAAATGATTTGATTCGCTATTGATGAGTGTCTTATTTCACGGAGTGGAGTTGTGGGGTTGGAAGGTAAGTTAGGAGGTAAATAGGGTACAGGAAAGGTATGTAAAGTGGATACTGGTGTTGGCAAGGAATACACCGAACTATATTGTCAGGAGGGAGACAGCAAGAAGGAGTTGAGGGATTATAACAGGGAGTCGAGCGTGTAAATATTAGGAGAAATTTTTGGAAGAGGGGGGAAGTAAATTGGTTCGGGAGTGTTGGTGGGAGAAGGAGAACAGACGCAGTGGTTCAAAGATGGAGGTGGAAAGGGAAAGGTATTTTAGAGCGAATGGATTGCAGATGGATGAAGTTAGCAGAATGGACGAGGAAGGAAGGAAGGTATATGAGTTGGTTCAAAAGAATGGCATGGATAAAGAGAAGGCAGAAGGAGAGGAGAGAATAAGAGAGTCAAGGTATAACGGAAACTATGTGTGGATTATGCCAAAGAAGAGAGCGCAACATTTGTGTAAGAAAGGAGAGCAAGGAAGTCAGGAACTTATAGCGACAATGAGGTGCGGTTGCATGGAGAATTATAATAAGTTCTGGCTTTCTAGAGAGAAAAGAATGTGTGAATTGTGCGGGAAGTAGGACGCAAAATTGGAGCATTGGTTGGAGCAATGTGAAGAGGTGGAAAGGAGGGGGATAAGCATGGCGGTATAGTTGCATGAAAGGGGTGGCAAAAGAGCAGTAGCAGTGTTTTATGCTCTTATGGTTCTTGTTGGTTGTACATCTAAAGAGGCATCTCGTCGGACGGTCGAACGTGTAACGTTTAGTAAACAAAAATTATACTAGTTATACGAACAGGACTAATATCAATTATATGTAAAATATTAGCGGACAGTAATTAGTATCATAAATATGTTATGAACTTATTTTTGACCAAAATATTGTTTTTATACAAGCGCTAGAACAATATAAGAATATCTGCCCTCATATGTCTTTTAAAATGATTTGATAATCTTAGTTGAATATGAATGCGATTTCAAGTAAACAAGTAAGAAGGTTCGCATTGCAAAATATTTGGAAATTTCCAGTTCAATAATGACTTCACAATCATTAAATCCTTTTCGGTACCGTTTTTCTCCTCGCATATTGAATCTTTATAGAAATAGAAGTTATCTTCTAAACTGAAGCCCTTTTTATGCTCAGCGAGTACCATATTTTTCTGAATACTCTTGGATACCCTAAATTGACCATGAAATAGAACAACTGTGATCCATTTTAAGTTCTCACATTTCGCTGTTCTTATTTTCTGTTTCTCGATTTCTTGATTGTTTACATTTCAATAAAATAAGAGTTTTGTTATAAAGTGGTGTTTTATTATTCGCAATCCTGCCCAGTGAGCACAAAACTATGCAAATCCCAAGAACGTCCTTAGGACCTTCTTAAGACGTCCAATGTTAGGCCAATCAACTTCTCTAAGACGTCCAATGCCCTAAGGATGACCTAAAGCCGTCGTTAAGATATGGACGTTCTCGGGAAATCTTTCGTACTGACACTAAACGTTTTAAGAGCATCCCTAGGATGACCAAAAGACAAGTTATAAAAGACGTCTTAGGAATGTCCTAAAGACGTCTCTAGGACGTCTTTAATTTTTTTCCCCGCTGGGCACGAGACTCTTTATAAATAAATTTGTATAATTCTCCATTTGATTCTGAAATATATCGGAAATTATATAAAACTGTTTTCAGTTAGCGCTTATGTCTGCTTCAGCGACATAGAAATGGACCGGTAACGCTATGGGGAGAACAGTAATGGGCTCTAAAGGGAGAGAAAATATATGAGACGCAGACCTATCTCATTCTAGATAAAGCTGATTAGTCGAGAATATTTTCGTTGGGTGAAGTTTGGTGCAGTACAAGACCGTGCTTCGGGTCGTGAGTGCCCCAATAATGTGACGTTTATTGTAATTTTCAGAATTGATTGATTTATAATTTATTTCATTATAATTTATAGTATATAAATATTAAAAATGGTGATGGCCTGTGTAGTTTGTGGGCGTCGTAAAGACGTTCATATGGGGATATGTTTTGAAACATAAGTAACGTTATTGAATATAGTAAAATAAAAAATGTTGCAATAAAATCGAAACCTCAAACTATGAGCACGATGAATTACCTATGTAATACAAATGGTTATTTTTTATATTATATAAATATTTTCGATTGTATTTTTATGTTATTTTATCGCTAGGTTCCCATTAAAAGAAGAGAACAGAATGGAGGCCTGATGTTTTGCAATGAATTTGCCTAGAGAAAGAGTGGCGAAGCATTGAATTTTCAAAAAAATAATTAAATTTTAAACTAAATAATGAAATTTTTAACAACAAAAAAAAAATAAATAAATAAAGAGTTAATCAAAAATTTAAAAGCCGACTTTTTAATCGCAAATAATGACATTTCATAACAAAAAACAATTTGATTTTCTTATTGGGGTCTACTAATTTATTTCGCATTTAAGTGAAGAAGTGGGAAAAAGAGGGAATAATTAAATAGAATTTTGATCATTTGTCGACTAAATAATAACATTTTAAATCAACATTAAAGTTCATTTGTGACACTTTTAAGATATAAGCTTATGAAACTGGAAATTTTTATTAAAAAATGAATTTAATTTTTCCTCGCACACTTTTTGATTTTAGACTACACATAATTTTAATGATTGAAAAATTGTATGACACTATTTTTCAAATTTTTGACAGTTTTCACAATATTTTTGGACTCACAAAACGATTATTATTATAGCATTTTTAATCCAATTTCAAGAACAATTTAAGGTAGCTAAGTTGTTTTAATAAGCTAACTCAAACAGGTTATTGTACATGAATGTTTTTAAAATTTCAATTTATTATAACTACAAATTTCTAATGTATGGTTTATCATTTTTTTAAATTAACCGTACAGAATATTCAGACAATACCCGGGGCCACCGATTCACTGGACACAGTCCTGGAATAGATAAAAACAGCTTCCATCTCATATGTTTTTTCTCTCTCTAGAGCGCATTTCCGTTCTCCCCAAAATGTTACCGGTCCATTTCTATATGTCGATGGTCTGCTTCTCTTCAATTATTTCCATGAGCCCTAAAACTTCTTTATTCCGTAAAGATTCTCTTTTCCTTTAAAAAAAAAAAAAATCACAAAGGAAGCCCAAAACAGTGACAAGAAAAAAAGAAGTAACAAAGAGTACCACTATTGTTTTTACAAAAGAGGACAATATAGCCGTAGCTTACGGCGGTACGATGGCTTACCCAGGTGGACGGAATGTACAAAGAGGGTACGCTACAGCCTACCATCATCGAATTCCTTTAGTATCCTTTCCGTATCATGCACCAAAAATTCATAAAAAACAGTAACATGAACCTTTAATTTATTGCAATTCGGATTCTACGTTAAATTTTTCTTGAGAAGGTCACGGACTAATTGCAAAAGTTTTTTTGCAGCGTTATGAAATTTAAAAAATGCAGGGTACATATTATACCATGTAAATTTTTTCATGATTATGAGAAGATATGCAAGGAAACTACTTTAGTAACACTTATATATTTCCTCAAATATTTTACTTGCGCGAGCTCTTGTTATTTGTTCTAGATCACTCTATGTACTCAGATTTCGACGTTTTAATCGTCGAGTTATTCTGAATCCCGCTTAGCAAAACTTCTATTTTGCATACATATTTTTTGTTCAAATTGCATTTTTATTGTATACAATCTTAAAAAATGAATGTAGGAAGTTTTTTACTTCATTCATTATTTTATATTCGTTTTATTTTTAAAGTTAACAGATTTTTAGGTGCCTGAAGTAATACAATATGATTCTAGTTATTTTTCGGAAATAAAATTTAGTAAAGCGAAATGATTTGGTGAGAAATTAAGTATCATTCTCAATTGTTATTTCTTGAATCTGACTTCCTCACGCTCAAAAAATATCAATTTTTGATGATTATTTCTTCATTCTTTTTGGACAACTATTCCCGCAACTGAAAATTTGCAGACAAGGACCTGCAACCTTACAACTTGTCTGCGTAGATTTTAATAAAGATCATGAGTGTTAATCTAGCTTTTAGTCCAAAAAATTCCACTTTCAAACTAGCAATATACATACGGACAATCTACATTGAAATCAGAAAATCAACAATAACTGTAATAATCAAGTTTATTCAGTATACTTCTTGTTTAATCAAAAACGTCCAAAAAGCAATAACTCTAAAATAAATTTAGGCAAAAAAGAGGTTTCAAAAGCAAAGGAAAAAAAGGAAATAATATATGGCAGATTGTGGTTCCACGTGTATTCCTGGCATGGCTCTAGTTCCACGGATTGTTGATTTTTCCCCAATCTGAAACGAAAGTTAGATATGAGGTATTTGCACTTCAGCCACCTGCTAACTTCACTTCGGTAACTGTTGAGGGAAAAACAAGAGGTCCGGTCAATTTTTGCTCTCTTTTGCTAATATCATCGTAAAAACTAATTTTTTCTATATAAATGTATTTGAAAATTAGTTTTTATTTTCTAATTACTATCTGATGAAATAATACAATGATTGATAAAAATAATAATAAATAATAAAGAATAATAAAATGATAAAATCTGAACCCTTTTCCTTGCGTGTCTGAAGGATGATTTTACAGACCTATTGGGTACAGAAACCCTAAACCAAACACATAATTTGCACGCAAGGAAAAGGGTTTGGGGTTGCGTCGCTTCATAGTGCCCAAAACTCAACTTACTACCAAAGAATACATGGAGATCATTTCGTGGAGGGAAAAAAAGGGAGTGAACATCGTTAAGCCGCCTCTCACTGCACATTCAGCGGAAGAAAACCTGCAGCAATTAGCCGTTACAGGATCTTCACCAATACTCTCTAATTTTTTCATGTAGTCCGGTCAGTTTGGGCGTGAATATCTCAGAGAAAAAAATGGTACAAAAAACTGTATATTCTATGCCATTGTGTCTTTATTTTTTCGTCGATTGCATGCTTAATGGTTATTGTGCAAAAATGTGGTGAGGAGCTGTCATGATTTATTTTCCGAAAAACACTCCAAAATAATCTTAGATTAGGAACGGAGCAGAAAAAGAAACAAGCGAACGAAATAAACGCGAATCAAGGTTGAGAATTTACTGAAGCCAGAAGTGCGAATAGATTTTCAGAATGAGATAAACAAACGAATAGACAGGGCAACTTGGGAGGCGCTTAGAAGCAACCAAGATATAGAAGACGCATCGTTTATGTCCCAAGATGTCAATGTTACAATTGTGATCGAAATTTGTGGTATTGTGGTTGTAGGAATAATATCTGTTGACGTTTGGTAGAATGATGAAATCCACGCAGCCGTTCATGAAAAGAAATAAGCGTATCTAAGAAAGTTGAACATCACAGGCTTAGCGATAAGCAGGCAAGTGGACGTGAAAATGATTACAGACAAAAAAAGCGGATAGTTAAACGACTAGTCAAGGAAAGAAAAAATTCTATCCGAACAGAAGAATAAAAGAAATTGCTAAGAAACCTTGAAGGAAGCAAAGTACTGCTTTATAAAAAGATGAAGGGAAGTAAAAGTACAGAGTTATCACAAAATGAGAAATAGAAACTGTGAAATTCTATATGATACAGGCGGGATACTAGACATTATGAGAGACTCTTTTAGAGAATTTCTGGGTGATGAAGGTATAGCGTACAACAGCTGCGATGTACAACACGGTGCGTTAGAAAACAGAATTAAAAAAATCTGTCACTGATGTTAGAGATATAATTAAGAACTTAAGCAACTGTAAGGCTTCTGGTATAGACCGTACTAACGCTGAAATCCTTATATACGGTGGGGAATATATAAATCACAGGCTATATGAATTGATAAAGTTGAGTATCGAGATGGGCGAAGAACCATTTTATACATAAAAGAGATAACAGCAACTGAAATAATTACAGAGGTATTGGCTTATTGAATAATGTAAGTAAAATATAGACTTAAAATACTTATTTTAAGGACAATAAGAATAACAAAAGAGAATATGCGCAAAGTGGAAAGTGGATTTATGCGAGGAAGATCATGTACGCATAAACTATTTAGCGCAAAGGCATGTTACACACTGAAATACCTATATTACCGACCACACTTTATCAGTTCAGTGCATATTTTTTTTATTAAGAAATCTTCTGAATATGAAATACCGGACTGAAACTTTAGAATATACATCACAAGAACGTAATGTACGTTTATGGATTTTATTTAAGTATGAATGTCGCTAAAAAATTATTTTCCAAGAAATTAAATATCAACATTTTCTGACATGTTTTCTAAGTAACCTTAAAATTTTTTGAACCAAAACAGTTTTTTTATATTTAAAATATCTGCGAGATATAAAAAAAACCTATATGAACGTAATTTACTATTGCTTCTTACACTTCTAGAACTTTCAACCCAATATTTTACATATGAAAAAGGTTAAAAGCGTATTTTTTTAAGTTTAAAATGTGTTCAATAAGTTTAAGTAAAGTGGTTTGAAAATATGGATTTGGTTTTTTCTTGAAAATTTTAATATACTTATTGTAAATCGATGTTGTTGATATGATGTTGGTGTTATTTCGTCTAAATTGTTTATATATTGGATAGATTCAGGCAAAAAATTTAAGGAATAGATGTTAGATCCTTCATTGAAGATAAAACTTTCAACGTTTCGAGAGTACTATATAACACTCTCCTCATCTATTCATCTATTCCTTCAATTTTTTTTTTGGTCTGAAGTAAGTCATCCCCGCCAGAAAATAAACAGTATCCAATATGAACATTTTAATGAACTTATAATTTATCAGGTGCCCGATATGAGATAAACACCGTGTGTACATGTGTACCAATTGCTCAAGAACAGCCTAATTGCACTTATCCACATGAGTAAGACTATTTTTTTACTAATCTACTTCCAATTTTCTGACGTTTAAAAGCTCTGCACTTTATGAAAATCAATAAACTTTAATGAAGTATGGATTTCATCTATGAAAATGCCTTTATTTTCATTTAAAAAAGTTTTTTTATATATAAAATATCTGCGAGATATAAAAAAACCTACATGGACGTAATTCACTGTCGGTCTTCACGTTTCTAGAAGTTTCAGGCCAATATTTTACATATAAAAAGGTTAAAAGCGTATTTTTTTGTTTTTAAAAATGTTTAAATGTATTCAATAAGTTTAAGTGAAGTGGTTTGAAAACATGGATTTGGTTTTTTCTTGAAAATTTTTATATACTTATTGTAAATCGATGTTGTTGACATAATGTTAGTGTTATTTCGTCTGAGTTGTTTATATATTGTATAGTGTTTATTTTATGGTGGAGATGACTTACTTCAGGCAAAAAAATTTAAGGAATAGATGTTAGATCCTTCATTGAAGATAAAACTTTCAACGTTTCGAGAGTGCCATATAACACTCTCCTCATCTAATCATCTATTCCTTCATTTTTTTTTGGTCTGAAGTAAGTCATCCCCGCCAGAAAATAAACACTATCCAATATGAAAATCATAATGAACTTATAATTTATCAGGTGACCGATGTGAGATAAACACCGTGTGTACATGTGTACCAATTGCGCAATAACAGACTAATTGCACTTATCCACATGAGAAAGACTATTTTTTTATTAAGCTACCTCCAATTTTCTGACGTTTAAAAGCTCTGCACATTATGAAAATTAATAAACTTTAATAAAGTATGGATTTCATCTATGAAAATGCCTTTGATTTTTACTTAAAAAAGGCCCTTTTTTTAGAAAAATGACATTAAAAAAAAGAACAAACAATTTTCACCAATTTAAAAAAATACAAATAATGAACATAGCAACTTCCTATTTCTGGAATCTATTTTCCTATATTTCAACTTTAGTTCAAAATTTTCGTGGATTTTTTGGACAGCATAGTATTTTAATTGTACCTCATCAAAAATTACACAGGATCACAGTGACCCAGAATGACTTATTAGGTAGAAAATGGAGGTATGACTTTCTAGGGTTAAAAAACTTGAAGGTACAGAAAAAAATATGTCAAAAAACAGTCCCAGGTTTAATTTCTTTTAAATTAATTTTTAGCCAAATTCCTACTTAAACGAAGTACATAAACGTAGTTTATGGTCTTCTGACATATTTTCCAAAGTTTGAGTCCGATATTTTATTTACAAAAAAAGTTCTTAAACAAAATTTAGTAAACTGAAAAAGTGAAGTCGGTAACATAGGTACTTGAGTGTGTTACATGACCGTAAGCCAGATCACAGAAAAAAGTTTGGGGGTAGGAAAACAGTTTTCTATTCATTTGTTGACCTAGAGAAAGCTTTCGACGAGGTGGGTTGAAGTAAATTTTGGGAAGTCCTGGAAGAATGCTGACTCAATGAGTGGCTCTGATAAGCAATACAAGCAATATATACTGGTAGCAAAGCGAGAATAAGGGTTCATGGAAAACTAAGTGACTGGTTCGATACTATGCAAAGTGTTAGACAAGGATCCATTATGTCCTTGTCGCTATTTATTATATTCATAGGTAAATGTTTAAAAATGGTCCTCTTCAATGAAGAAGCTGTAATTTCCCGAACAGTAAGAGTTATGAAAGACGTCTTAGGGAATCAACGTCTCTAAGACGTCCAATGTCCTAAATATGACCTAAAGACGTCTTAAAGAAATAGACGTTCTCGGGACATCATGTACTGACATTAAACGTTTTAAAAGCATCCCTAGGATGACTAAAAGACATCCTTAATTTTTTTGCTCACTGTGGTGTGACAAGTTAAAAAACTGAAATCAGGAAGGTATACCTTGATTCAGTTTTAACCAGCAGAATTATTTTATTGTCATAATTTGAAGAAACTGAAAAAAGGTCATGAAAATCGGTTAATATTTGCAGTAATCATTGAAACATTAAAGTATATACAAGCCAGTGGGTAAGAAAATTATGGATGTTTTAGGGACATCTTTAGGACATCCCTGCGACGTCTTTAATAACATGTCTTTTGGTTATCCTAGGGATGCTCTTAAAACATTTAATGTCAGTACAAAAGATATCCCCAGAACGTCCATGTCTTTAAGACGTCTTTAGGTCATCTTTGGGACATTGAACGTCTTAGAGACGTTGACTGGCCTGACATAGAACGTTCCTGGGATTTTCATAGTTTTGTGCCCACTATGAAATTGTGGGTACAAAACCCTTTGCCGAAAACATGAAATCTACTCCCTCGACCTGAACAATGAGGATTCAAACAAAAAGTACTGAATAAGAAGTCTTATCAACTTTCGCTAATAAGCCTTACTAATTAATTATCAGTTTTCTAATTAATCTTGTAAGAAAATCTTACTAAAGCAGTCAATAAACGACTTCGTTCGATAAAAATTATCACTTTCGTTGTATGCAATTGAATTTCAAATAATGAACATCAGCATAGGATGAAGATATTCATATTTAATCCAAACAAAAAATTAAGTTATAGATTTTAGAGATAAACACTTCATCCATATATAAGCGGGCAAAATTATTACAACTTATGTTTTTACACGTGTAACAGCATCCTTGAATTGCAAATTTTCACATCTTTGTGTTCAGTAAATATCAATTCGCGAGTTTCCAAGTTCGAATCCAGATTTTGGGAATATATTTAAATTAAAAAGAAAGACCGAATTCTGAAAATGACACCACCTACTTTTATTGCAGGTAGGCCTTCAATCTTTATATAATTTTCACATAATCTTTTTAATGCATGACAATTTGAACTTTAAAAAATGCTTTCCATATTATTCTGATATTCTGAGCGCGTTATTCTACCTTGTAAAATTTTTATTCCAGCTCTTGTGGCATTTTTCAAAAATTTTCATTTTCACTCTTTTTATAAGAGCAACTTTTGTCCATTTATGTTTCTCATAGCTTGCGTCGTTTTTCCAACAATTTCACTGTTTTTATTTATAAACTTTTTTAACATTAAAACAAAAACTGCGAATCCTATAAAAAAAATCAGTGACATATTTGTAGCGTTTCTTTCGACGAACAAATTTTGTCTTGCACATCTTTTTATGGGCAGTTTCATCTCAAAGTAAAATTTTCGATTTTTAATTATTTTCGGTGTAAACAATATTGCATTGTCGACGTTTAGAAAAAATTCAAAAAGTTTTTGCGGTAATCTTATACGGATTTCAAACAGAAACGTTCTTTTTATCGAAAAAAGTCATAAAGAGAATCCAGTGGGCACAAACGTTAAGGAACATCATTAGAATGGATCAAAGCCTCCTAAGTCAGTCCAAATAACATTCCATAAACATAAAAGTTCCAGAGACATTTAAAAGATGTATTTCGAACATAAAACGTTTTTAGAACATTATTTTGTCTAACTTAGGACAGATTTTAAAACGTGCAAATAACGTAGTTTGAGTTGCACGTCCAAGAAAAGTTTTTAGAACGCTCCAATTACGTTCTTAAATTTCGTGCCCACTGGGAAATCGATCGAGTTTCAGAGTCCAGCATTTTATTGTGTTATTATTAATGCTGTTTTTTACGAATAAATCAAAAAGTACTACTCAGATAGATACAGTTTGACCGCATAATTGAATGTGTTATTTCTCATCACTTTTTATGCGATCAAAACTTGGAAATGAATTAGGTACAATTTTGCACCATAAAAAGATGTGCAAGACAACAGTTTTTCATCAAACGAAGAGCTACGAATATCTGATTGAATTTATTTTGATAGGATTCGCAGTTTTTGTTTGAATCGTAAAAAACTTTCTAAATAGAAACAGTGAAATTTTTGGAGAAATGACACAAGCTATGAAAATCATGAATGAACAAATGTTGCTCTTACAAAAAGAGTGAAAACTCATAAAAATTTGTTATTAATAATTTTCGGGTAGGACGCGTAGTTTTTTGGTTTCCTCGTAAAAACTAACGTTATATATAAAAATTTGAAATTTTGAAAAATGCCACAAGAGCTGATATAAAAATTTCACAAGTGTGAATAATGCGCACAGAAAATGAGAATAGCAGGTTTTCAAGTATAAATGGCCATGCATTGAAAAGATTATGTGAAAATTATATGTAGATTGAAATCCTACCTGCAATAAAATTAGGTGGAGTTATTACCAGAATTCGGTGTTACATGTGTAAAAAACATAAATTGTAATAATTTTGCCCATTTATATATGGATAAAATACTTAATACTCACATCTTAAAATTAATTTTTTGTTTGAATTGAATATAAACATCTTTATCTTATCTCAATGTTCATTATTTAAAATTCAAGGAAGATTTTCTTGCAAGATTAACTAGAAAACTGATAATTAATTTAGTAAGGCTTATTATTGGAAGTTAATAAGGCTTCTTAATCGGTACTTTTTAATTGAAACCTCATCATTTAGATTGAGGGAGTAGATGTCAAGTTTTCGGCAAAAGGTACACGGGGAAAATTTGTTCATTAAAATTTACCAAATTAGTTCGGTAAATGGAGGACATTACTGAATTCAGATAAAGTTTATAATTATTTTAGGATTTAATACAAAATAGAACTATAAATATTACAACAAATTTATGCAAAATCTCAAGTCCAAAAGTGAAAATTCTGATATGTAATAATTCATATAAGGATTGTATTATTTTCATACCCGTATATCATAAATAACGCAAAGTAATGTAAATTTTTATTAAATAAACGATATTAAGTTTATTTTCGTATGATATTAACGATTCACTTACATGAAAGTATCGATTGCAAAATTTTTCAGAGATTTTAACTTTTATAATTTGAGGAATTACACAACAGTAAGGTAAAACGAGAATCGCTAGGGACGTCAACATTGCCAGGACTGAAGTTTAAAGCCAAGTCTCCCGTACAAACTTGAACATTTTTAGGTTTCGATTAATATTCTAGAACTTCAGAAAATATTCAAATATATAAGTTAGTTTTACATTTTTGATTTTATTTCTCAAATTCTAACCTTATTTAATAGATTTTATATAAATTTAATTTATAAGTTTTTAATGTTCAATTTTTTATCATTTTAAAATAATAAAAATTAAATAATTTAGGGTTTTAAGATTACATAATTTTCAATAAGAAAATTATCCACTGTTTTTATTTACTTCCTCTTCATTTATAAGCCCGGTTATAAATGAAAGGTTAAAATATGAAGTTTCGATGTAACAGGAACCAGATATTTTTTGAACGACATTGAAGTAATCGTACTTTAACTTTTTTAGCCGATATTTTTTTATCGATATTCTAACTGTTAAGTTAGCCGTGAGGTCTGGACGTTAGCGATTAAACGCGTTAAACTTAGATTAGGTGGTTCGACACCCGTCA
>NC_046664.1:131898114-131908440 GCF_010883055.1 Belonocnema kinseyi | reverse complement strand
ATAGAGCTCCAAGGAGATTATGTTGAAAAATAAAAAAAAAATGTACCCAAAAAAAATTGTTTTTATACTTCATTCTAAGGACTTATTGAACTACCCTCGTATTTAGATGACGTATGCCAAAAATTAGACAAAAAATTTCATAATTGCGGACAGAATTTTACATGTGTTTTTAAAGCTCTGATAAATCTCCTTAGTGGTGATTAGAGGATGAGGGCCTGGTTGTTTGATGCACAGGTTTAGGTGGTGTTGTATTATGGAGTTGAGCTCTGGGGATAGAAGGAACATAGGAAAGTGGAAACCATGTACGAGAGATTTCTAAGATGGGTAATGGGGATTAGTTGAATTTACCCAGGATACATACTTAGAGAAGAATTCGAAAGGAAAAAAGGTAACAAGAAAAATTAAGAGAGCATGGAGGTTTGAAGGGAAGTTGAAAAAGGAAGCGGGGAGCAGAGGCAATTAAGTAAATGCAAAATAAGAGGAAGAAAGGAAAAAATTAGTGGGGTTTGTGATATACGTGAAGGGGTTACGGAGTAGCGGGACTTATAGTAAGAGCTAGTAGTAAGTCAAGGAGAAGATAGATAGAAAAACATCGAGTATTCGAGGTACAATAGATGGTATATGATTGCTAAAGGGTTGCCGGAACCAAATGGATGAAGAGGAGAATCTCTTTAGAGTGTGTTTATATGTAATGGAGTCATGGGCATATGTATTGAACAGGTGTATAAAAGAAGAAGGTAGACAGTTAAGTGTGGATGAGTGTAAGATGTATTTTGGAAGCTAATGGATAGGGTGTTCCATGGATAAAGAAACTGAAGGAAGTAAGAGTAAGCAAAGGAACAAGGCAAAGCCAAACGATTAATCTATTAAAAAAAAGTAACTGATAGAAGTTTTATTTTAAAATCATGGAGAAAAAATTTTTATGGTACTAGGAAAGGATACCCTATAAGATCGATCCTTTATATAATTTAAAAAATATTAGTATTAATATTGTTATTTTAGAACAAGGCGAAACATTATAATATAATTAATGGTTAAGTTATATTAAGGACGGAATTTAAACATATGTATAGGGAGAGGAGGCCCTCAAACCCGTGAAAGAAAGAGATAAAATATACATGCAAACATACATACACAAATACATGTAGTTATAGCTATAATAGACTTTAATAAAAATTATAATTAAATTATATTTTCCTTACATACACTCCGGTCAAGTAAATAAATACAAAAACTTCCAGGTATATTGATTTCAAAATTGTCTTTATGGATAAGACGACGATTTAAAATAAAGTTGTTATAAACTTTTTAATAAGGATATAAAGAAAACTATATTTTCAAATACATTTTTACTAGATATTTACAAGCACAAGTAGAATAGAGGCAAAACATTTGTAACTGAAAAGCACTTATTTCAAAGTGCCCTTTTTCAAATTAAAATTTTAAAAGAAAGCATTTTAAAATTTGCAATTTAAAGAAACTAACAAAATTAATTTATCAACATTTTTAAAAAAATGGTGACAAATTTCTAGAAATTTTGGGCGATAGTCAACCCAGTGGGCAACAAAATTAAGGATGTCCTAGGGACGACTTTGGGACATCCCTACGACGTCTTTAATAACATGTCCTTTTGGCCATCCTAGGGATGCTCTTAAAACGTCTAATGTCAGTACAAAGGATGCCCTAAAAACGTCCATGTCTTAAGACGTCTTGAGGTCATCTTTAGAACATTGGACGTGTTAGAGACATTGATTGGCCTGACATAGGACGTCCTAGAAACGTCCCAAGGACGTTCTTGGAATTTTCATAGTTTTGTGTCCACTGGGCTGCGAACTGTCAAAATTGCGCAAACGTTTTTAGTAGATTTTGACCCCAATTGCATTGTCCTCTTCTGCAATTGTATTAACACTGTGAGTTTCATTTTATACTATTTTATAAAGAGAAAAATAAATCACACCCAAAGCCGATCTTCTCTCTAGATTCATAAGGCCCCATACGTCAGACCCGTTACCTGTCACCTGAAAATTAAATCCTTTTTCGCATTCCTTAAATATGCAGACCGAGTTTGGACTGTACCCTTTTGACAATCGTCGTGCCGCTGAATGATTTGCGCCTGTGTTTGGATATACTTTAGGTGGTGTGAGTATGGGCATAGCTACCCGAGATGGGACGCAGAGGCGTCCCATCGAGCTAGTTCTTCAAATACTTTTTCTTGATTTTCTCATTTTAACCTAGATTAAACTTATATATGAAATGTATGAAATTGCTTCTGTAAGTGATTTTGAATGCTTTCCCTGTCGGACCGAAGGAACCGAAAGGAGCCTCTACAAAGTACCCCACTGAGACCCCCTTCGGTACCTTCTTAAAAAACTCAAATAAACAGCAAAATCAACTTTTAAATTATTGAAATTAGCATTCTACGTTAAAATTTCAATTAAAAACTCACGGAGTAAGCGCAATACTTTTTTTTGCAGCGTTAAAAATTTTTTTAAAATGTCATTACCTTCTGCTGAAGGTGACTTTAAGCGCACCTATAGTAGCTCAAGTAGTATGTTGCGCGCGAAGTTTAAAAATAAAATTCTTTCTCACTTGCGTCGCAGCGTTGTTGTATGAAGTTTCCACTGAGTGACGCTAGCATTCAGACACAATTCTTAAAGTTACCGACGGAACTCATATTAACTGCTACTAAAAGAAGATGCACTTGAAGCCGCCTTCGTTCCATGTAAATTAGAGGTATGTTATTATTTCAGGTTTTTCACACTGCAAGAAAAAGTATTGGCTCTTTAAGGGTACTCTTTAGAGGCTCCTTTCGATTTCTTCGGTTCGCCAGGGTTGTATAGAAAATTGCAATCGAGAGAACAGTTGTCCTAGTACCACAAAGACAATAGTTATTGATGATTAAACTTAAAACTCTGAATTTACATTTGAAGTACTTTACTCTTATTATAATTTTGTAGTTTTTCTCCAATTTTAGTTTGATAAAACAAAAATCTAGATGAAGTTATAAAAAGTTTATAGAGTTTAACTTTTTTTAGAAGAAAAATTACATTTCTTAGTCAAAAACTTTAAAAAACCTTAATTTCACAGCTGAGGAAACTAAAATTTTCGCGTTCTTTATTCGTTCTTTATTTAAATATATCATTCATAGTATGTGAACACATATCGCTTAGCGATTATAGGAGTTGATAACTTCTATTTGTTATACTTAACAATAAATTATTTCTATGCGCGTCCTAACGTAGGCAGCGTCTTTTCAATAAAATTTGATAAGTATCTTCTATTCAAAACTCTATTGTACTGACATAAATGATTTTTTTTATTCTTTAATATTCTGTATGCTAAAGTTGCCTCGCATTTTTTTTTGGTAGGCTCATGTGATTACGTGACTCTTTTTTATAGTTATTTTTAGTTCGGACGAACAATAAAGGGCATGTCGTTACAAATTTTGGAATTAGCTAGGACTAATAAAGATTGACAAACTATTTCCGTGTCCATCATGGAACTGCTGATGGCACCTCCTGCCTCGCTTATTATTACTGCGCTCTATTTCTTATTGAAATAATTCTATTTTCCATTTTCAAAATCAAGGTATTAGATCTAAGTCCAAGATTTTCTTCGTAAATATTACTATAAATAAATCAAATGAACTTTCCATCCCATGACTTTAATCATGGAAATTTCTGGACTAACGCAAATATATTTTTGCTGCACAAAATTCAGCTCTTTCAATATTCTAATTTCAACCAGGTCTTCCTAGATTGCTACTACACGAATGCTAATCATCATTTTATTTGTTTTTTAATGAAATTAAGTTACACATATTATAGGAGAATAATTTGATTATTCTATTATTTTCACTGAAGAGAAAATATATCTATTAAATTCAATTTCGGGCTACAGCATTTTAACACTTGATTTTGAATCTTTCAATTCCTTAATTGCGGATTTTCTAAAGTATGAATTCTACTTTTAATCCGAATATTCCTTTATACTCATATTCACTCATGCTCTTTCATTTTCAATTACTTTTGCACTTTCATCATCACCAAATTCCATTTAATGAGCTGATACCTTAATAGGCCTATTTACCCTTCAAACTTTTCAGACTTTTTAGGCGAAAGATCCATTCAGTCTTCGATTCATCGAAAGGTAGCAGCGAATGAAAGTGACCATACTCTTCTTTTCATGGGCTAATATATCGCTAATATATCATCTTCCCCGCTGATAAAAACAAAAGAATTGCTATTGCAACAAACGATGGCAGTTTATAATAAGCGCCATTACAGAGATCTCCAGTGCAAGCGCAATAAAATGCTTGCACATCGTGAGTTCCAGTTCTTCTTACACATGCTTTATTGTCGCTACTCTCGTCGCTTAAAACTCCACATCCTCTGACAACTCTTTCTCTGCCATAAACTGCAACAAGAAAAATTTTTGTTATAAAAATTGGAAACGTGTATTGTAGTTAAAACGGACGTCATTTAAAATTGGTTATAATTTGTTGAACAGGTATTTTTTGGTTCTGGTCAAATCATTAGTTTAGGTTATACCAGGCAATTAACCATTTTCCTGTGTTTTTTTGTAATTAATATTTTGTATTTCGCTGGCCACAACTTCACTGCATTATTCCGCAAGCTTCATTTACTTAAACTTTGTTTTCGAAATTGTGATATTTTTAGCTCGGTAAATATATTTGAAATAAGATAAAGAAGCCCGGGATGGAAGATGACAGTTAAGCGGCCTAGGACCAAGGTTGAGCCTTTGGGACGAAAACATGTACTAATCTAAGTCCCTATGTTAACAAATCCTCGGTCATAATAAATATGATAACTCTTGTTTTTTTTTTTTTCTTTATAAAACCTTATGTTTAACAGTACAGTCGTGGCGTAGAAAATAGTATTTAAAGGAAAATAAAATGTAAATACATTAGTTCTACGGGAGAGAACCCAGTAGGCAAAAAAATTAAGGATGTCCTAGAGACGTCTTTGGGACGCCCATAAGACGTCGTTTCTAACATGACTTTTGGTCATCCTAGGGATTCTTTTAAAACGTCGAATCCCAGAGGGCAAACAAATTAAGGATGTCCTAGAGACGTCTGTTGGACTTCCCTAAGACGTCTTTTATAACATGTCTTTTGGTCGTCTTAGGGTGGCTCTTAACACGTCTAATGTTAGTACAAAAGATGTCCCGTGAACGTCCATGTCTTTAAGATGTCTTTAGGGCATCTTTAGGACATTGGAAGTCTTAGAGACGTTAATTGACCTGACATAGGACGTCCTAGGAACTTCCCAAGAACGTTCTTGGGATTTTCATAGTTTTGTGACCACTGGGTTGCCACTCGACTGTGCAGAGGCAATATGCCCCCTGGTAGACCGAAGGAACCGAATGGAGCATCTACAAAGTACGCGTAAAGACCCCATTGGGTCCCCATTCGGTTCCTTTTAAAAAAACTCAAAAAAACAGCAAGATCAAGATTTAAACTGTTTAAATTCAGATTCTACGTTAAATTTTCTATTGGAAATTCATGGAGTAATCGCAATACTTTTTTTGCAGCGGTAAAAAGTTACAAAAATATATAAGATCTATAACGCCTGTTCCCTGCTATTTGCAGATGATGCGTTTGAAGTGTAGCAGTCAACAGGCGTTATACGTCTTATATATATTTTTAACTTTTTACCATTGCAAAAAAAAACTATTGCGGTTATTCTGTAACCTTCTATAGGGAATTTTAGCGTAGAATCCGAATTTCAACAATTTAAAAGTTGATTTTGCTGTTTGTTTGAGTTTTTTAAAAAGGAACTGATTGGGGACCCAATGGGGTCTTCACGGGTAGTTTGTAGAGGCTCCATTCCGTCTCTTTGATCCGCCAGGGCCTGGTTACCATCAATGCTGTAACGATCGTATGCAGTGTGTACATATAAATTTTTGGGCTGTAATTCTTAGGGTCAGCTAAGATGACCATCCTCGACAGGAGCACTGTGTGTCCTGCCACCAAATACATCGGAATAGGTTCTTCCAGCTATAGATATAAGGTTAAAATGCAGGGCAGATTCTTTTGGGTTTAAGGAAACTTCTCCTTTGTGTGCGAACTGTCGAACCTTGACCGCCAAATTCTGGGTCTTATGATCAGCAGCTGATTTTGTTTTATGGTTTCCATCCGCCAAAGTTTTCGCTGCATTATGTACACCACAATTGATAGTTCAAAGGTCGGATTCTTTGGAAAAATGTCCACAAACCTTTTTACTTAATTGAGCCAGATCTTTGGGCTTTAGAGAAACCTGCATGTTGATGTTTCTCCGGGACCTGTAGCAACGCTCATACTCTATTGGATACACACATGTCACCGACATAGTTTTGCAGACGCCAATGAGAAAAGTGCAAGAGCGCTAGGTGTTTCTCTCACCACAGAGCATACATTCAGGTCATGTTTCCTTCTCGTTTAGGGGCCTTACTGGTATCATAGCAGTATGGTGGGCTGTCGCTAAGTCGATCCATTCACACAAAAGTATTGAGATTTTTCTGGTGCACAGCATTGACTTTGTCTTGATTTGGCTCCTCCAACTCTAGAGTAGTCGGAATTCTTGTACAACCCATTGTCAAAAGTCCGGCTCGTTCGATTTTTGAAGATATCCTTATTACATGTATGCTTAGTTTCATCATTGTTTTTTCTACGAGTAGCTAAAGAAAAGGGTTCGTCCGTTATTGCCCTGGCGGACCGAAGGAAACAAAAGGAGCCATTACAAAGTACCCGTAAAGACCCCATTGGGACCCCATTCGGTATCTTTCTAAAAAACAGAAAAAAAAACAACAAGATCAACTCTTAAGCTGTTGAAATTCCGATTCTACGTTAAATTTTCTATAGGAAACTCACGGAGTAATCGCAATACTTTTTCTTGCAGCGTTAAAAACTTCAAAAAATAAAATACCTTTCATTTACATGGACCGAAGACGCCTTCAAGTGCAACTTCTTTTAGTAGTAGTTAATAAGCGTTCCGTCGGTAACTTTAAGAATTTTGTCTGAATGCTAGCGCCACGCAGTGCAAACCTCAGACAACAGCGTTGTGATGCAAGTGAGAGAGAAATTTATTTTTAAACTTCGCGCGCAACATACTACTTGAGCTATTATGAATGCACTTGAAATCACCTTCAGCAGAAGTTAACGACATTTTTTAAATTTTTAACGCTGCAAAAAAGAGTATTGAGAATACTCCGTGAGTTTCTATTAGAAAATTTAACGTAGAATCCGAACTTCAACAGTTTAAAAGTTGATCTTGCTGTTTTTTTTAGTTTTTTTTTTACTTTTTAAAAAGGAACCGAATGGGGACCCAATGTGGTCTTTACGGGTACTTTGTAGAGGCTCCTTTCGGTTTCTTCGGTCCCCGAGGTTGTAGAGCCCTGAATTAAAAAATAATGCTATATATTTTCGTTCGGTAGCTATTTCATACGGCTTTCGGTTGGATTACCAAGCAATTGAAACTGAAACTTATATCCGAACTGCTTATTTGGTTCGCGAGATCAACAGATTTTATTTAGTGTGAGTAATATATAACAGTCTTCCGAGACGTTTAATACCTTTTTTTTTGCTAACCCCACCTCCACGCGTGCTTTAAAACCACTGTGCTAGACTCTTTTTCACTTGCGGTCCATTATAGTTTTTTACTTCAAGATTTATAATATTTAAAAATTTGGATCTCGCAAAGTTTTTTAACCACATATTTCGAGTGCATAGAAAAATATATTGCAGATTCAAACTCAGTTTTTAATGCTTCAAATATGCAAATAAAATAAAACTATCAAGTTCACATTATTTATATTGACAATTTTTATATAGAAATGTAACAACATATCCATATTATGTCGGTATACCGTCAACACTTCCGTCCTTCAGGATATCCCATGGAATATCTTTGGGCTTATCCAACATCCAAATAAACATGCTCCTTCAGAACATCTGTTTAGACATTCTCTTTTACACAAAATTGAATAAATATATCTGATTCAATATTGGAACACACACAATGGTAGCTTTGTCGAACTTTCACGCGTATTATTACCAGAAATTGTCCTTATCTGCCATTTCCGACAGTATGACTGCAAAAATGTAACATACAGTTTTATATAAAATGTGGATTCTCGTATCTGCTCGCCATCTGAAGGTGTATTCACAATTACCGGCCTGGAAAATCCACGCATACCTAGTTTTATAAAATTACAACCAGCAGGGGAATGTTTGCTTGCTAAGCAAATCATTTTTCTTTAATCCCAATGGATTCAAGGCTCTTATTATCAATCTTTATCCATTTATGTATCAGCACCAACTTCAATCCGAACCCATACCAAATCCATTTTTGAACCTGAAACTAATCTGAACTATTCGCGCACCAATTGGAAAGAAATTTTCACTTTTTCTTAATCCGATGCTGAATCCAAGAACTTCCAGTCCTTTTCAATCCGTACGTCAGTACAAAATTGATTCCTAACACACCTTTTAATCTTTTTGAATCAGTGTGCCGAATCTACTGGGTTGATTTGTGGTGCTGGAGGATTTGGACATTTGGTTAGTTTTCGCGTATCTCTATTTTACTCTACTTTCGTATGCTAGTTCAAGATGGTTGCAGACCTTCACCAAACCGTGAAAATATAAAATTGTTTTGACATATCTCTGACAGTGTTCAAGATAAG
Source organism: Belonocnema kinseyi (assembly GCF_010883055.1). Classification (NCBI taxonomy): domain Eukaryota; kingdom Metazoa; phylum Arthropoda; class Insecta; order Hymenoptera; family Cynipidae; genus Belonocnema; species Belonocnema kinseyi. Next base: position 131,899,758 of record NC_046664.1, on the reverse strand, counting down.
TCAAAATTCAGATTTTTCTTACTTTCAAAAATATCTTAAATGGTTGACGTCAGGCTGGCCCAGGACCATTCCCCTTTAGAAAGCCCTGAGAATGTTATCAGCTTTCGCGTATCTCTCACAGTCTTCAAGATAACTAAAAATTTGTCTTTATTTATTTATTTTGAGAATCCTCTTATTGGGTTAGTTCGAATTTCTAAAAAACAAAAACTCCTCTACAAAATCCTTCAAATCTAATAAGTTTTTCAGGTATCTCTGACCGATTTCGAAATACAATCCAGTGCCGTATAAACTATTCTTCAATATTACGCAATATACTCCCGTGAGTAAACACGCACTGTCTCTTTCTCTATACGCTGCTGGTGTCTTATGTTTGAATGGACACCCTCCGTCGACCACGAGGGGCTCCACTCTCAGCCGCAAGCAGCCGAGGCAGCGATTCTCGGAATTAGTAAATCTGGCCTATTTAAATCCAGCTTCTAGTGTAGGGCTCACCAGAAGCAGTAATTGACTGCATTGACTGCTAGTGGCGGCCAAGAGACTAGGTCAAACTGGCCCTAATAAATATTTTCGTTCGACTGGTTGCTAGCAGTTCATGGTCATTATAGAGGAGAGTTTTCACTCTTCAAAATATAGAAGAAGGGATTTTGGCGGACGTCGTTTTTCATTATTCTTTATGAATTTAAATTCAAAACTGTCCCAATTTTTTTTTTAGGTTTACTTTGCAGACAAATTGGATTCACCTTGTAAATTAAAAATAAAATTAAAATTACAAATGAATTTTATTGTAAATTCGAGTACAGAAGTTCAGACCCCCTGGCGTGAATGACGGCGAAGCAGATACAAACGTCTCATCCGACAGATTTGTTCTTCCGAACTCTCGGCGAGGAACAAAGTATCTGCAACGAACATGCTTGCCGACCTGGTACTACTCTATTTATTTGGGGTAGTTCCATGGACGAAGAAAGAGCCCAGATCCCTTGATATCGGGACAAGAAAGGTTATGCACATGAACAAAAGCATGCATCTTAAGTCTTCCGTTCCGCGACTGTACATCTCACGCCGTCAAGGGGGTCGCGGAATATTGAGTCTTGTATGACTTCACAACAGGATTATTCTGGGTACAGTACATAGAGTTGCAAATGGAAGAGACGCTCTTCTTAAAATGGTCAGGAATCACGAACAACTGGGCAAAGAAGCGTTTCTGTACAAAGCAGCGGAGGAGGCTGCTGAAACAGTCGGAGTTGACTTCAGTATTAGGGGTAAGCAAAATGCATCAAATCTTATCTATCTCGAGTACTCACTCCTGAAAGCCCGGATTAAGAAAGCAGAAGAGGAAAACTTTCGTGACCAGCTCCTCGATAAGAGGATGCACGGTATCTTCCACAGAAATGTGAAAGATCAGTCAATGTCTTGTGAGCTAACGTTTGCTTTCCTTAAATCGCCCGGATTGAAGTCTGGTACGGAGGGTTTCATTTTTGCATGTCAAGATGGTGTCATTTCCACCTTAACATACCGTCGCCACATTTTGAGCCAAGACATTCCCGATTATACGAGGGTAGTTCAATAAGTCCTTAGAATGACCAACATATGGCGCGCGAATCGCTCCAAATCATCTGTTTTCAGTCAGCACCACTCCCGACTAGA
>NC_046664.1:131888155-131898014 GCF_010883055.1 Belonocnema kinseyi | reverse complement strand
TCGATTTGTGACTGTGGATGAAACATGGATACACCATTACACTCCTGAGACAAAGGAACAATCCAAACAGTGGATTTCCACAGGCGAACCAGCTCCAAAGAGTGTATAGAGCTCCAAGGAGATTATGTTGAAAAATAAAAAAAAAATTTACCCAAAAAAAATTGTTTTTATTCTTCATTCTAAGGACTTATTGAACTACCCTCGTAGCTGCAGAGCGTGCCATGCACACCCCGATCATTTAGCTCACATACTATCTAGTTGTCCAACTCACGCGGGAACGACCTACATTCAAAGGTTAAATTCGGCACTGAGAGTGATTTATTACCACCTCTGTCACTCTTACGGCATTAACCTTAATATCGCTCCTCAAAATACTCCTAGGGAAATTGAGTCAATTGTCGAGAATGGGAAGTGCCGCATATACTGGAACTTTATATTCTCGACAATTGTTTCTGTTGCTCACTCGAGGCCTGACATGCTTCTTCTTGACTTCGAGAAGCGAACCATGTTCGTTATCGAATTTTCGGCACCAGCTGACAGGAACATCATAACCTAGGAGAATGAAAAGAAAGAGAGGTATCGACACCTTATGAAGGAATTACAACGATTGTACCCGGAATATTCTGTTCAACTAATCGTCCTTATCATCGGCGCTCTTGGAGGTGCCAAGCTTTCACTTGCTAATGGCCTAAAAAGCATCCCTGCGTGTCAACAATATGCTAAAACACTTGCGGGGAAAATGCAGATGGCGGTAGTCCTTGGGTCGCTCCGTGTTCTTAGGATGCACGAGGCTTTTGCTGGATCGTCGTATTGATTCCTTTACACACTGTAACCATCTATCTCACGGTCGTGAGACGTGGTTGTGGCTGAAATTTTACCGCGATTTCGCTGGGAGCGTGTGCAATTTTCCAGATTAGCACCCGCTCCCGGTGAAATCCTGCGATTGTCCTTATGACAAATTTTGAATTATATATATATATATAAGAAAAAAAATACCCCCTAATATCGTTCAAAACCATGACCCTATTACTTGCAATCCATTACGCCATCGGCTTTGAATCTCCAATGTCAAGCGTAATCAGGATGTTACGCATCTAGAAAAAATCGACAGATCGCTGTTCACAGAACTGAGCAATATGCTGGGTTATGGGGAATCCGTATTGACATTCTCCTAGTTCAATGTGTGTCATGCAATGTCCACAGAAGATGATAGCATATCCTACTGAGTGATTATAGCATTTTTTATGAATATCTACTAGCAGTGGCAGACGACCCGATAAAAATCCCTCATACCTAGATCGGACTTCATAAGAACCTTTTGAAATTAAAACAAAACGAAAAACAAACAAAAAACCATACTTGAAATTTCTATCGCACAAAACATAATGAATTATTACATTCTCATTCACGATGAGCAGTTATTAATTTGATTTGAAAACTGACTGTTGTAAATTTCACCACTTTCGACGTTTCAAGGCGCCCTGAAGCAAAAAAAAATTAAGTTTTTACATCGGTGTATGTCTATCTTTCGTCGTTGTCGTCTGTGCATCAGATAACTTTTGAAAGACTAAGCAGATTGGATTGTGCTTTGGCACACACTTTGATGAACCTAAAAGAAAGATCGAGTTTATTATGGAGCCATTTTTTGAAATTAAATAATGTAGAGTATTTTCAATATTTTAGATACTTTTCCAAATTTTTAAAATTCTATGGGCACCTATTTATAGTACACAAAATACTAAAAATTTAAAGCTGTTCCTTTCGATGACGAAATAAAGATTGTAAAAATTAAAGTATTTTCTATGACAAGCCGTTTTACTTTTTAAATGTCTCAATAAAATTTAGTGTCATATTCAATAATGTAGTAGGAAGGAATTTTAATTATGGTTTAAGGCTTTTGGAACAGTGCGCATAAAAATGGCGAAATCCATGAGACACTCGAAACTTACCAGCGGTCAATGATAATTCAGTTTTGAGCCTTTAAAAATGCACTCAGAATATTTTCCCGTCACCGAAAGGGGTTCCATGGTTGTGAGATATTAACTCCAAACTATTTGGAAGGGCTGACTATTGGGACATATCAAATAAAATAAGCCCCATCCTATGCACTGGATAAAAGGCGGAAGGACAACACAGATGGTTTCCAGGTTGAAATGTTAGGAGATTCAGATAGGATACCAGAAGCTGGATTATTGAGGATAGGGGTCACGATTCCGCAATGCAGGAATACATCAGTTATCGATTGCATACCAACCTACTAACGAAGATGACGAAATGAATGATGAGGAAGTCAATCTTGTGCAAGGTTACTACAGTGCAAGTAAGTGTGGTGCTCGAATTGTTGGGGCATGTGCACACATTGCCAGTTTATTATGGTTCCTCGGATATGTACGTCATGATATGCTGGAAGTAGGGCGCAACAAGAAAATCTCATTCCAAATATTACTCTTTTTGGCTGAACAATTTCCAATCTTGACTTCATTAGCTATACCCTTCTCAAATGGCATTATTGTTGGCTTTTTAAAAGCACGTACTTAACGGATTTTTGTATCTTAATCTCCTGACAATTACTTGAAGCATCAAAAACATCATATAATAGCTCGTCATCACAAAGCGAAGTTTTTTTTATACAAAAACAATTATCTTGGATGTTCTAGATAAAACCTTCTTGTTTTAGCATTTGGTTATTGATTTGATAGGTCGAATTTACAAGATTCCTGTCTACGAAGAAGTGAGTGAGTTAATCCTGTCCAAATCTTGAACATTGCTAAAAGTGGACGATATTTATGGTTGGCACAATATCACTTAATACTGACCTTATTTTAGCACTGTTGCTACTCTCAAACTGTGACTGTTGCAGGTTATTCAAAATATTGGGCGCTTCGCGTTCTGGCGTTGTGAGAAGCAGACGATTATATCATTAGCATTACTGCACTTGATACTGACTTTATTTTAGCATCATTACTGCCCACAAACTGTGAGTGTTGCAGTTATTTCAAAATATTGAGCCCTTAGCGTTATAACGTTGCGAGAAGCGGGCGATTTATATTATTGTTATTGCCTTACTTGATGCTAACCTTATCTCACATGGTACTGAGCTCACTTTGCAGCATCTCTTCACTCAAAATAGTAATTATATCAGTTATGATAAAACATTGCGCACTTAGAGTTCGAGCGTTTTGAGATGCGCGCGATATATATCATTGGTACAATTGCACTTGATACCGGCCTATTTTTACCACTGTTGCTACCCTTAAATTGCAAGTTGTACAGTTAATTCAAAATATTGAGTGCTTAGTGTTCGAACGTGGCTTTTAGTGGACGATATATGGCACATATGGCACAACAGCACTTGACATTGATTTTATTTTAGGACAAACGCTCCCTCAAACTATATATATTGTAGTTAGTTAAAAATATTGACCGCTTAGCGTTTGATCGTTGTTGGAAGTGGGTGATATACACGATTGTCACAATAGAATGTGATACTGACCTTATTTAAGAATCATTGCTTCCCTCAAACTGTAGATGTTGCAAATAATTGAAAATATTGAATGCTTCGCATTCTAACGTTGCGACAAGCAGGTTGTTAATATGACTGTTATGAGCGCACTCGATGCTGACGTTATTTTCCCACCGCTGTTTCTTTCGAGCTGTAAGTGTTGTAGTTATTGCAAAATGTTGAGCGCTTAGCGCTCAAAGGTTGCTAAAAATGGGCTGTGAGGGTTGTCGGTATAGGCGCATGTAATGTCCATCACATTTTAATGTGTGATTCTTCTTTGTCGTTGTTTTTGCTCTCAATGCTTTTCAGATATATCATATGCACTCATTTTGAGCGCTTGGCGCCAAAACTGTCCATAAAAAAAATGTTGAAGGATATTTCATGGGCCCCGTATAACCTGCAATATTACCAAGCGTCAGCCAAATTCACCGAAACACATTTTCCCGTGTATTGTGTGCGGGGTCCTTTGTATGTTACTATCCATCCGGATATCTGGTCAGGTCCTTTTCCTTCATATCCTTTACATAGTGGTATTTTGTCACAATGTGCTTAGTTCTGTAACTGAATTTTTTATCATCAGCAAGTTTCAGGCAACTTTAATTGTCTTCTTTTATCTGTACTGGAATGTTTTGCTTTCTTTCAAAATCTTTAAATAACCGCTTCAACCATGTTCCTTCTTGAGTCGATTCTGCTAAAACAATGTATTCTGCTTCCGTATATGATAAGACAACACAGTCTTCTTTTTTGCAGACCCAACTCACAGTGGCTCCATTGATGTTGATGACACATGAACTATTGGGTTTTCTGTCCTTATTGTTTTGCGCCCAGTCAACGTCAGCGTAACCATCTGGAAGAACGTTTTCATTTGTACTTCCAAGTTTCAGCGTCAGATCCTTGGCCCCCTTCACATACCTACTAACCTTTTTGCTTCATTTCAATGAACTTTGGTTGCTACGGCATTATGTTAGTTCAATAATGAGACGTTCGCTGCAATGTCTGGTCTGGCCTCACTGGGACGTACAAAAGCATCACGATTAACCTGCGATATTCCTGATTGTCGTCCATAAATTCTTCATGCTCGATCTTTAAGTACCCTATATCCAGTAGTATTTTCGATAATTTTGCGTCTTCTAGTTTAAACGATTTCAAGATCATCTCAATATATCTCGTCTGGCCAATACTTAACATCGCTCCTTGGTCACGCTCAATTTTCGTTTCGAGGTAGTGATGTATTTTTCCTAAACTCGTGAGTTCGAACATTTTTCCACAGATTTAATTCATCTCTATGACATCTTTTTTCTCCCTTCTGTCAATTACAATGCCATCGACAGATAAAATTAAATACATCATTCCATTCTTCCTGTCCTTCACGTGGAGGCAGAAATCTGCTATTCCTTGAATAAAATCGTGCCTTTGTAGAATTTTGTCGACTTTCTCGTCCCAGACCTACGCTGCTTACATCCACCGATACAGAATTTTATTAAATTTGTACACCATGTTCTCGTTTCCTAGAATTTTGGATGGTTTTGACTGTTTCATGTATATTTTTTGCTTACGATATCCGCCCAAAACGGCAGTTTTCGCATCGAATTAACGAACGTAAATTCCTTCCTTCCCGGCGAGTGAGAAAAAATTTCGGAAAGTACTCGATCTCACTACAGGTGCAAATTCTTCGATGTAATCAACGCCTAATTTCTGTGAAAAACCATGTGCAACCACTCTTGCCTCGTGTTCAGATATTTTTGTTTCAGCATCTCTTTTCTGTTTCGATAACCACTTGCTTCCAAATTACCTTACTATCTTTTGGTGGCTCGACCAGCGTCCACGTTCCACTTTTCATTAAGGAGTCGATTTCTTCCTCCGCCGTTTTTATCTACTTTTTTCATTGACACTACGCATTGCTTCCTTAAAATCCCTCGGTTCATTGTCCGTATGTGTAACGACATTAACTGCTGTGTACAAATTAAGTAGCACTCCTTTATTTAGTCTCCCAGATTGTCGTAGATTTTCTTGCTTATCTTCTTCTAAAATTCTTTTGGGAATTTTGATTTTATTTTAGCTGTTGCTTTTTCGAGTTTTTTTTCGGCACGTGTGCAAAAACCTTACCCTTGAAAATCTGTAAATTATTTATACAGAATTAATCCTGTACCATAATTCATGTGGAGTTTTTTTCTTAATTTTTAGTCGGCAGTCTGTTTTAAACATAATATGCGGTATTTGCGACTTCCCCTTAAGACTTCTTTTTTCGAGATCATCATAGAAAATTATACATTTTGTTATTTCAATGAATGATTGCTTCTTTCCTTTAGCAACCCCGTTCTGCTCAGGCGTGTTTGCTACTGTAAACTGTGATTTGATTCCCCCTGACTTTAAATATTGGCCTAAATTATTATTAATGTACTTCTTTCCTGGATCAGAGCGCATTATTTTTAGTTGTTTTTTTTTTTTTTACTAAATTGTGTTTTGACCAAAGCTTTATGTTCTTTAATTAAATAAGGAGCTTCATTTTTATGCTTCATGAAATAAACTTGAGTGAAACGACGGTCATCGTTAATAATTGTTAAAATATACCTTTTGTTCCTTGGAGTGGCGGTTTGCATAGGGTCTGCTTTCTGTATTGGTAAATGATACTTCTAAGCCCTCCTGGACAATTTTCTTCACTGAAGGCAAATTTTCACACAGCAGTGGCACATAGAAGACATTCTTGACAGTAATGCTCACTGGGGTATCGCAGCCGTCTAGACAGTTTATGACACTTGAGCCCACGTCGTGTACCTCCAGTCTTGTCCCTTACTTGGCCACCTGAAATGCTTTCTTTATTGAGGTAAGATCAGAGAAGAATTCTCGGTCATTTTTTATATGGTTTGACGCCCCTGAGTCTCATTTACTATTATGAATTTCCTTTACTTTCTTCAGGAAGTAGATGTTTACTGAATCTTGAAGATCTCCAGCTTTACGAGTTTTTTCCTTCTACTCATTTGCCTTCCATTTCATGTATTTACTACAGTCCCTTTTCAAATGGTCAGCTTCCTGGCAGAAAAATCAATTTACCTGGTGACTCCTGAAAAATTTCCTCAGAGTTGCCTTCTTTGCCGTTTAGTTTGAATAATTTTCTGGTTGTAACTCCTTTCGTCTCCTATATTCGTGCAACAGTTTTTCTTTTATGAAAGAAATCGTGAGTTCTTTCTCATCTTATGACTCCAGAGCTGTGGTAGGAGTGCTGTACGACTCTGGCAGACTTATAAGTATTAGAAAAACAATCATGCCTTTGTCCATACTCCTACTGATAGCGGCCAGCTTGTCCACAAGATCCAGCATCGTATTAAGGCCATGTGATGAGTATAACAGATGATCAAGTCAGCCCTAAGATCAATATTTTTTCACCCATATTAAAAATTAAAAGTTTAAATAACGCGGAAATTTTGTTCGGGAAATGTTAATAAATATTAGAGGACCTTTTGCGGCCTTGCAAAGAGTTACAGGAAGAAAAAAGTTTATTTATGCAAATAATGATTATGGACGGACACATTTAGGTTTTAAAGCACAAGTTTGACTTTTAACTTTATCTGACGGTAATCATGCAATCTGTTTTACCCACAGACCCCTAGAAGTTCGAAGTTGTTTACTCGCTGCGAGAGTGCTGCTTTGACACAGCTGATACCAGAATGATACGCATCTCAGACCAAATATTTTTATTTGCATTTCAAGTGCAAACACCAGAGACACATTTTTGCATGCCTTCTATTTATCGTGCCAAATTTTTAACACGATATCTCATTCCGTGTGGGCGTAAGTTGGGAAAGAAAACTTCCACTGGTGTTTTCTTCAAAAACAAATTTTTTCTCAAAATTTCCACCTGAACAAAGGAGATACATGGGCCTTATTACCTCCTCTTTCATTTCCCAAACTTTCAGAGCGATACCTCATTTCGTTTAGACGTAAATTCGGAAAGAAACATTAAAGACCAGGTTTGGTCGCGTGACCCTCTCGTCACATGGCCTTAAAGTGCTTTTCCATATCACTATTTTCCTCAAATCTGAAATTACAAATATGTTTCAATAAAAATACCTTGATATTTGCAGTTGATTTTTTGTGTTATTCCTTTAACGTTCTTCGAGCTTCTTGTGCTTTATTTGCGCTCCTTACGTGGATGAGCTAATTATTCTTCACTATTAAACCAATTCTAGCACGTGCTTTCGTATCCTTCTTTCTGTCTGTTGTATGCTAGTGGGTTTTTCCTCAGTAACAACAGCCCAAAAATCTTCTCAAACCAGTAACAACTTCAGTCTATGTATATTTCCATATCTGATAATTGTCATTGTTGAGTTTCTCGATTTTGTATTCGGTTGCCGTCAGTTCACTCATCTTTAGCTCACTCTGTCCTTGCATAATTGTTTGTCCTTACCCGCACTCATTTATTTATTCCCTTATTCACACTAAATCCTTATGAACTTACCGTATCCTTGCGTGCTCACTGTATCTTTAAGGGTTCACTAGTTTTGTTTGTGCATTGATTGTTTCATATACTCTCACTGTATTTCTTCTACACTTTTCTTAACAAGAATTTGTGTAACAACTTAAGTATTTAAACTGTTTTTACTATTAATAAAATTGAATGATTAGGCCCATAAACTGTTGGCAGTGTGAATTACTTAGTAGAGAACAATAAATAAATGAAAACACATGTATATGAATTTGATACATATATATTTTAGTTAGGCAAATTCGCATGTTGCATTAAAATAATGAAATGATGAATGCAATCAAACCGAAATATATCTTTATGCTTTAATGAACAAGCAGAGACTGAAGTCTGGATCCTGAGGACAAAGGGCTAATACCTAATAACTAAGGGCTAAGCATAATCTATCTGAAATTAAGAATTACATCTAAACATTAAATTAGGGGGATTAGATTCCTGAAATTCAGGTCGGCACTATTTGAAATTCAGGTCGGCACTATTTGAAATTCAGGGAGGCATGATCTGAAATTCAGGTTTGATCGCTCTTCAATTAAGAATATATGTATACTGAAAGCTAGTGTACCCTTAAGTTAATACACTGTCCTAACTGAAATTAAGGGTAATATTCTAACTAAAAACCAAGAATTTCTCACGTCTTACCGACACTCCTCAGCTGTTCTTATATAATAGTTATTCGCTTTAGACAATATATAAGTTGGTTTCAAACTTGTAAGAAAATACAGGAAAAGTAGGAAAACTGTAAAAACGGTATATTGGGGGCAGATGCGGTCCGAAATATTCAGACAATTATTGCGTTCCGTAATGTATTGAAAGGGCACTCACGTTGCGAACTAAAAAGTTTTGTAATCTTTTAATTATTTTTATGGGTGTAATAATCCAAATATTGGGTATAGTAGCGCAAGCGTTCTGCAACGTCATGCAAGGTAGTACGAACCTGAAATTCAGGAAGGTATATTCCTTTATTTTATGTGACGAAAGCCTTACAGGTTATTTCAGGTTGCCTTCAACTTACTTTCAGAACTGAATATCGAAATTTAGGAGCATACTTTACTTTGTTCCAGTAGAAAAATGCTGATTTCTTATTTAAGATAATTTAGTGCTTTATTCAAGATAGTTTGCACACTTAAATTCAAGCACTGTCTTAATTCAAGTCAAATCTGAAATTAAGTCGAATATAAATTTAAGTATTTACTTTTACTGTGTACCTGAGTACGAGAATTAGTCTCTCTGTAGAGTCTAAAGTATGAATCATCGTTGTTCCCAGAACTTTTTCGAAATTTAAGAATCCTATAGAGAGCTACTTATAATACACAAATATACGAACAATTTAGCCTCATGACTTTTTTATGAAATAAAAACTATCGAAAGTATAGCATTTTATAAATCCAAAAAACCAAACGAAAACGAACATTTGAAAACAGACAAAGCGTGATCCTCAAAGAAAACATATTAATTGTCAAGAAAACAATTTAATTTTCAACTTTTTGATTGTGTTAACTGAATTTTCCAACCGAAGAATTATTTTTTTAATAAATTAGTAAGCCAGCATACATTAATCGTCGCCCCGCTCCAAGAAACACAAGATTCTTAACGGAATTTCTGCACTACCATAAATATGCACATTATAGTGGTTCAAAAAGGCTTTTATTTTTTAGAGGGCAATGATCCCCCCAATTTCATTCCAAGTCCGAAAAAAGAAATTCCCTATTTTTTTATTTTTCGATTTTAACAGGTGCCGGTTTTGAGTTGAAGTTTCTTATGTAAAATGCATGAGGAAAAATCACCTTTTTGAGTTTTTGGAATAATTTTTTAGGGTTTGAAAAAATGTGACGGGAAAGTATGGGGGCCTGTAGAGAATTATCCAACAAAGAATT
>NC_046664.1:131872624-131888055 GCF_010883055.1 Belonocnema kinseyi | reverse complement strand
GATTTGACACTCCTAATACATCCCTACGAGTACCTGAAAACTACCCTTAAAACATAAAATGTCAATTCTTCATGAAATCGACATTTTGAGCACTTTATTCTGGTCTTTTTTTACTTAAAATTATTACTATTCGTCTCGTGGAATATGTATTAACATTAGGTAATTCATTTTCAATTATTTAAACAAAAGGAATTTGTTTAAATAATTTCGTTTCAACTTTTTTTAAATAGAAATTATTACTGTTTTAAAAATGAAATTAATCAAACAATGTTGATAAATATTCCACTCAAGAAATATTAATAATTTGTAATAAGAAAATTATTTACAGAAATTCCATTTGTTCAAATTATTGAAAATTAATGAACTAATGTTAATTAATATTCCACTAGACAAATAGTAAGAATTTTTAAAGAAAAAAACGAACTTTCGAAAAAATTTGTTTCAAAACCCCCATTTGTTTAAATAATAAAACATTAATTAACCAATGTTAATTAATATTCTACTAGACTGACAGTAACAATTTTTAGGGCGAAAAACGAATTTTAGAGAAAAAAAATATTTAAACAAATTCTATTTGTTTAGATAATTGAAAATGAATTAAAAAATAGTAATAAGTTTAAGTAAAAAAAGACCAGATAACAGTGTTCAAAAGGTCAATTTCATGAAAAATTGTCATTTTTGGTTTTAAGGGTAGTCTTCAGGGACTCGCGGGGTGTGTGTTAGGGGTGTCAAACCCACATATCTGGTAGATAATTTTCTTCTTTGGATAATTCTCTACAGGCTCCCATACTTTTCCGTCGCATTTTTTCAAACCCTGAAAAGTTATTCTAAAAACTCAAAAAAGTAATTTTTCCCCATGCACTACATGGGAAACTTCAAGTCAAAACCGGCACCTGTTAAAATAAAAAAATGAAAAAATAAAAAAATGAGGACGTTTCCTTTTTCGGATTTCGAATAAAATTGGGCGGATCGTTGCCCTCTAGCATGCAAAATTTTTGCCATGCATTATAGGACCACCCTAATGCACATATTCACGTTCTTTCGCAATTTTTTATGAATGTGATCACTATGATTGAGAAATATAAATAAAGTGGAATTCATCGCTTCATTATAATCTATTTGATAACTTCCTTGAAGAAAATCGCAATCGTCCCTTCATAACAATTTTCCGGATTCGCCCTGCCCTAGAGTAGAATGTTCGATTTGCGACACTGCTCTCGTGCAGTTCATTTCAGGTATTCGGTTTGGCCATACTCGTACCTGTTCCTTAGCTGGGTCGTGAAAAAAAGCAATTTTTTATTTTTTTGTTTATTTAATTCTTATATTCATTCAATTCTTATATGCATGCAAACAGTGAACAAAATGTTGATTTCTTAAAACTTGTAAAAGTTTTCGGTACAAATTGAATTAAAATATAATCATCGTTTGAATGATATATACTGATTGCAATTAAAGTCTACTTTTCATTAATCAATTCTATAAAAAATATCTAAAAAAATTTACATCGTAGACATATATGGACAGGAATTAATCGCTTTTTCTTAAAGCCTTGCTGTAATTATATCAATAATGATGTTTTGTGATAAAATATTACCATCTATCAAAAACTTTTTATAGACAAATTACGTAAAGAAATACACATTTTAGATGTTTTTAACTAAAAAAATCATATTTTCTTCTTATTTTGTTGCAATTATATGCCAATTATGCGTTTTGAATAGATGTTGCTATGCATTATTATTTGTTAATTTTCTACACGAATTATGCAAACAAATGCAGATTTAGGGCGTTTATGAGCTGAAAGAAATCAGTTTTTCTTCTGACCTTGCTAGAATTACGATATTCTTATGCTTTTAGGCCAAATTTTTCTATGCATTAATATTTGTAATTTTTTGAACAAATTATATAAACAAATGCACATTTTGGGTGATTTAAGGCGAAAAGAACTCGTTTTTTCTTCTAACCTTTCTGAAATGATATTGCCAATGATATTTTATTTTCAACAAAATTGTCATGCATTAATATTTGTTAATTTTATAAACAAATTCACATAGAAGGCATTTCTGAGTGAAGAGAAGTAGTTTTTGTTCTGATCTTGTTAAATTCATTTCATTAATGCATTTCCATAAAAAATTATTGGAAGCATTGCTAATGTGATTCACATTTAAAAAATATAACTGCAAATTTAGTGCTGTAAGTGAATGCGATATAGGTATGCTTGTATTTTCGAGAGCCATTTATTTTAATTTTGTAACAAATCACCTCGTCAATAATAAATGAAAAACAAGTGACTTAAAAAGTACAAGAACACTTATATCGTTTTATTACCTTAATACAAATAACATAAAAAGTGCTTTCTCTTTATGCAACAGTGCCTAAAATTCACATTTGTTTATATAATTTTCTTATAGAATGGACAAATATCGAAAACCAGCGAAATTTTGTGTAAAAGCATCATTATAAACATAAAGAGGGAACGATTACTTTTCGTTTATAACCCCTAAAATGTGAATTTATTCACATACTTTTTTATAGAATAAAAGAATATTCTTGAATTTCGAAATTTGTTTTGAAAAAATTATTGGCAATATAATTTTAGAATAGTCAGAAGGAAAACCAAAATTTACTTTTGCTTATAAGCATCTTTTGTCTTTCTTATACCTCCGTGCAGAGGTTTAAGATCTAGTAGATAAGAGCCATGGAAGTAAGAAATAAAATTTCAAAAATCAACACTTTCTTCGCTGCTTGCATTGACATACAAATTTTAAAAAATCTACTTTCACGATTTTCTGAACTATTTAGTCCTGATTTTTTTTACAAAAATCTGATATCGGAGCGTAATTTCATTAACAACGTGATTTTGTACCCTGTCACCCCAATCATGTTCTGAGAACCCCAAGTTAAACTGCCGAACCCCATGATAATATTAAATAATAGGCTTTTGACAGGGTTGATCACCAAATACTACTGCAAAAACTGCACAATATGAATGTCCTAGATAAACTCGTTACTCTTATAGCACCATACTTAAAAGAACCTCAACGCAATGTACAATACGCAGGTTACTTATCGGACCCATTTGTACCTAAATCAGGTGTTCCTCCAGGTTATAACTTAGGACCCTTGTTGTTCTGATAAACATGAGCGATATTTCGATACTTCCATATAGCTATTATCTACTTTATGCAGATGACGTAACAATTTATTTACCTATAGCCAACTTAAGATCATGTGAAACCCTCTATAATAGCTTAGATATCCTAAATGAATGGTGTAAGTTGAACAAATGGAGTATTGTATGATAGTAGCCTTACGTTTAGTGCGTACATTGATGAAATGATTAGTAATGCGAACAAAACATTAGGTTTTGTTATGAGAGCCTGCAGGCACTTTAAAAAATCATACCCTCTGTTTCCTATCTTTTGCACACTAATCAGATCCAGACTGGAATACACGTCTGTCGTCTGATAACCGCGCTTGAAAAAAACACATTAACGCCATCGAGGCATGTCAAAGACGTTTTCTAAAATACGCGCGGAAAGAGGACAAATCCTATCCTCCTCGTGGTTCAGATCATGAAGCCATAAGAAGTAGATTTCAGATGTGGTCCCTAGACGATAGACGCGCAGATTCACGAATATCCTAACGATATTTAAAATTATAAAAGGTATCACTGATTGACCTGAAATCTGCGAAATGATACCATTCCACGAACAAAGGGTCAAAAGGCGAGCAATAGCTCCGGTTTTTTACTTAGCAAAGATACTATCTACGCGCTCTCTGCTTTACAAAATGTGTAATGATATGAATGTTGTAGCAGTGCATTCACCCTGCAAAGATCTAGATTTACTTACATTGTCACTATGTTAATTCTCTAGAGTAGCACAAAAACTTATGTTACAAGTAAATAATTGGTCAAACTCAAAATTATAACAATACCTGCGTGATCATGTTGGGTAAATTATAATTAAGCCCCTGGCGGACCGAAGGACCCAAAAGGAGCCTATACAAGTACCCTTAAAGACCCCACTGAGTCCCGCTTCGGCTTCCTCTTAAAAAGAACTAAAAAAACAGCAAGACCAACTTTTAAACTGTTGGAATTCGAATTCTAAGTTAAATTTTCTATAGGAAACTCACGGAGTAATCGCAATACTTTTTCTTGCAGCGTTAAAAACTTTAAAAAATAAAATACCTGTCATTAACATGGGCCGAAGGCGTCTTCAAGTGCATTTTCTTTTAGTAGCAGTTTATAAGCGTTCCGCCGGTAACTTTAGGAATTTTGTCTGGATGCTAGCGCCACGCAGTGGAAACCTCGAACAACAACGCTCTGATGCAAGTGAGATCACACAAGCAGTTCCCTTGAGGTTACGAGACGAGATGTCAGGACCAAAGGTAAAGGATTTCTTTACATTCTCATTTTTCATATTATTCTTATTAGAGAAAGTATTATATTTATGTAAAATTAGACATATAAATGATTACATATATTTATTTACATTTCTTTACCTTAAGCAGAAGTTAATGACATTTAAAAAAATGTTTAATGCTGAAAAAAAAGTATTGCGATTACTCCATGAGTTTCTAATGGAAATTTTAAAGTAAAATCCAAATTTCAACAACCTAAAAGTTGCTCTTGCTGTTTTTTTTTTAGTTTTTTAAGAAGGAACGGAAGGGGGACTCAGTGGGGACTTTAAGGGTACTTTGTAGAGGCTCCTTTCGGTTTCTTAGATCTGCCATAATTTTTAATTGAACTAATTCCAACATCATCCACGCAAAGCACAAATAAAAGTTGTAAATTAAAACAAATAACACAAATCACGTTCTCAAAACCCCAAGTTAAATTACCAACCTCATTATAATATTAAATAACCTCCTAAAACCCCCTATTTATTTTAAATAAACTAACTCCGAGAGCCGCCTGCGTGGAAACGGTTCAATGGGTTAACCATGGCTCAACAATAGCATAAACGTGGGTCAACCGTGGGGTAAGCGTGGGTTAACCGTCGGTTGAGCATGGGTTAAACGTAGGGCAATTGTGGAGTAAGCGTGGCTCAAGATTGGGTCAATGTTCATACACATTCTTTAAACGGTATTCCCATGGTTATGAACAATGGTTCAAGCATGGCTAATGGCCCCTCTGCCATGATTCACCCACGGTCGAACGTAATTTGGTTAAAATTGAACTTTGGTAAAATTTTTGAAGATAGACACCATCTGCTGAATTTTTCTCACTTTTTAGAAAGAATTGGTGGATATATATTTTCTTTTATTCCACTTTATGCAACTTTGTTAAGAACCCGCGTGAAAGAAATTTGCATGACTCAAGCATGGCAAGAGAATGGAAATGTCTGTATTCTTGGTTGTCTCCTATGCTAAGGAAACGCTAAACACAAAGGAATATTCTTGAGAACATACAAGTGTAAGAGAAAATTAGCTTGCATTCAAAATTGAAACGGAAGGTTTGCCAATAGTCAGCATATCTCTAAATGATAAGTTCACTATCCGGGTGCACCGGGTCGCGCACCAGGTAGGTTAGCACGTATTCTACAAGAACTTTTTTAAGAATTTAAATTGTGCTAACTGCCAAAATAACTACCATGGTGTTTCGACGATCCGGGTGAACCGGATAGAGCCCCCGGTACTTTATTATTTATTGTACGAGAAATTAAAAAAAATTTAAATTTTGTGAATAACGAAAACAATTTCAAATGGTGAGCCAACGACCCGAGTACACTGGGCCACGCATCACGTAGTTTAGCGCGCATTCTACGAGAATTTTTTAAGAATTTAAATTGTATCAACTGCCAAAATAACTAAAAAAGATGAACCGACTTTACGGATGAAGCAAATCGCGCACCATATATTTTAACACGCATTCAACAGAAATTACTTAAAAATTAAAATTCTTTGCTTAACGAAAACAATTCCAATAGCAAGCCGGCGACCGGTGTGGACCAGATCGCGCAACAGGTAGCTATTGGAAAAATTAAATTTTTGCTTATTCTCGTAGAAAACGTGCTAAAGTAACTGATGAATAGGTATTAAACTACCTGGTGCTCGATCCGTTGCACCCGGATTGTCGACTCTCAATTTTTAGTTATTTTAGCTGTTGGAACAATTTAAATTTTGAAAAAGTTCTTGTAGAATACCTGCGAAGCTACCTGGTGCGCGATCCGTTTAACCCGGATCGTCGGCTTATCATTGGTAGTTATTTTGGCAGTTGGCACAATTTAAAATTTGTTTAAGTTCTTGTAGAATACTCGCTAAGCTACCTGGTGCGTGACCCGGTGCACCCGGGTCGACGACGCTCCATTTGGAATTGTTTTCGTTATTCACAACATTTAAATCTTTTAAATTATCGTAGAATACACAATAACCTTATGTTTCTATTTTGAACGCAAGCTAATTTTCTCTGACACTCACATATTCTTAGCAATATTCATTTGTGTTCAGCGTGTCCTAAGCATGGGAGACGGACAAGAGCAAGGCTTGCGCCATACTAGTATTTAGACATGACCCCTGCCGTAGCCAGATATTTCCTAGTGTCTTGCCATGCTTGAGCCATGCAAACTTCTTCCACGCGGGTTCTTAAATAAATTGCGCAAAGTCGAACAAAAGAAAATGTGTAGCCACCAATCCTTTTTAAAAAGTGAAGAAAATTTAGTAGATTCTGTCCATCTTCGAAAATTTTTCCAAAGTTCAATTTCAACAAAATTACTTTCGACCGTGGGCAAAGCATGGTAGAGGGGCCATTAGCAATGCTTGACCCATTGTTCATAACCATGGGAAAACCGTGAGACGACGGTGGGTGAACATCGACCCAATTTTGAGCCACACTTTTTCTGCACTTAACCCACACTCACCCCACGGTTGACCCGCGCTTATGTCATTGTTGAGCCATAGTAACTCATTGAACCTTTTCTACGCGGGCCTCCACGCAACACTAAAAAAAGTTGTAAATTAAAACAAATCAACCAAATCACGTTCGATTACCCCCTAAAACAATCCCTATCACTTTTACCTTTTTTTTAAAACGACAGATACCATAAATTTAAGATCTTGCATCGTTTACGCAAAAAATGATAAAATGCTATTTTTAGAAAAACAAATTCTCCCGGCTTAAAGAATGGTTCAACCCGCATAAAGCTGAAGAGTACATACCTTCATTATGTAATCCAAAACTATAAAAAATTCATTTTTCCACGGGGGAATCAATTTTGAGTTCGGAAGAATATTTTTCCAAGAAAATTACATTTTATACTTTTTAGGCCAAATGATTCAAGATACAACAAAAGTGCGAAAGGTGCTTGCTGTGGAACCTTTGTTAGAGGTTTAAACTTTTGTCTCAACATTTTTTGTATCTTTCGATATCTACGAGAACAATTAGAAAAATTAATTACATGGGAAAATAAATTCTGTTGTTCACAAAAGCTGTGTAGTCATAGAAGGCAGAATTTAACGAAAAATTGGCAAAAAGTACAATTGTCAAAAGAGACAATAGTTTTAAAGACTTTAAGGAAAAACTAAGAATCCATATCGCCTAATTTACTCACGAAAATAACATATTTTGTCCTGGAGAAATTATGCAACACATGCACTTGAAGTTCCGAACATTCAAATTACCAAAATGTTGTTCCCCATTTCTATTTTACCCATTAATTTTGTTCCGACTGCAATTAAAAAAATGAATTATAATTTTGTTTCAATAATAAATGATTTTTAAATTAAACGTACAAAAGTTTGACCACTATTTCTGGTACACAAATTCATCAGTAAGAAATGTCGTTCATTCGAACGTTCAGAAATTCAAGCACATTTGCAACTTAAGAGTAAAACCTGTATGATTAAAAATGGATTTGGTCAACAATTAAAAATTAAATATGGGAAATAATGATTCTTAAAATAAAACTGACTTGAAGAAATGTTAAATTTCAACAACTTATAAAAATTTAGAGTATATGAATACTGTTTAAATTTGTTTTTTTAAAGTGCCATCATTTTTTAATAAACTACATTACTTTATGATATATAACACCAGCAAACAAAAAAGTGGTCTGCCCGACAGACTACACTAGCATATCTATATGTTTTTGGAGTCGCTGAATTCGAATCCAGTGTCCAAATAACCAATTTGGCTCGTATTTTTCTGAAAAATGCAAAAATAGACGTAAAATCGACAAAAACAGCGATTTTTCAGGTATAATGTTGCAAAAAAAAAATATATATATTTTCTCGCCCAGTGGACTTGATCAACATATTTATATATTTTTTGGGTCACTGCATTCGAATCTAAGGCCCAAATAACCAATTTGGCTATTACTTTTTCGAAAGTCGCAAAAATAGACGTAAAATCGACGAATACAGCGATTTTTTTGTATATTTTTGCAACAACAAAATTTTTCATGTTCGGTAGTCTAAATCAGCATATCCTTATGTTTTTGGGGTCACTGAATCCAAATCCGGAGTCAAAATAACCCAGTTGGCTCATATTTGATCGAAAAATGCAAAAATAGAGGTAAAATCGACTAAAACAGCAGTTTTTCGTGCATATGTTTGCACAAAAAAATATATCTTCATCCCCGATGGACTTATCCAGCATATCCTTATGTTTTTGGGGTCACTGCATCTGAATCCGGGGTTCATTAAACCCAGTTTACTCATATTTTATCGAAAAACGCAAAAATAGATGCAAAGTCAACGGAAACAGCGATTTTTCGTGTATATTTTTGCACAAAAAAAAATCTTTTCATGACCGGTGGACTCAATCAGCATATCTATATGTTTTGTGGGTAGCTGAATCCGAATCCAGAGTCCAAATAACCGAGTTGGCTCATGTTTTTTCGAAAAACGCAAAAATAGAGGTAAAATCGAACAAAAAAAACTACTGTTAACAAAGCAAATGACAGATCCCGCTCGAACTTCACGTCAAAACAAATGACTGCGAAACAAACAAATGAAAGATCGCGCTCGAACTTCACGTCAGTAAAGAGAACAGTGGTGACAATCTCTTTAAGCGTGCTTCTTAATGTGACTTCAGCAAGGTTTTAAGAATCATTATCAGTTTCTTGTTTTTGTGTTTTTAAATGACTAGTTTACTATACTATCCTTATACTATTACTAGAAACTCCCAAATCAAAACAGATCATGTCTTCTAAGCGCTGTATCAATTCCAATTTATCCACTACCACTATAGCGCATAATTGTGTGGGTGATCCAGATACATTTTGCTACATATGTGGTAAATTTGAGATTTTAGAAAATCGAAGAATAATCAGCGGTGACATAACAACAATTTATAAAAGCTATTTTGGTATGTAAGTTCCAAACCAAAGTGAAAATTGGGTTCCTCGCAAAATTCGCAGTGCTTGTTATAAGGCATTCAATCGATTGAAAGACAGAGAAGAAAATAAGAAAACCCTTAAGATTCAACAACCTACGATATGGAGGAAACCTCTTCGGAAAGAGGAATGCTACTTTAATATGACAAACCTGACGAGGATGATGATGAAAGCAGCGATGTTAATACAGAAGTGTACATACCAGACAATGAAAGAATAAAGTTCCTAAGCTACTTACGTGTAAAGAATTGAATGATTTATCCCGAGATCTCGGTATCCCTAAAGATGCTTCAGAGTATCTTGCTTCCGTTTTGAATAAGAAGAACTTATTAGCTAAAGGAGTTAAATCAAGTTTCTACAGAAATAGGGAAAGCGAGTTTAGACAGTTTTTTACTTCTGAAGAAAATCATCATGGAAAATTAGTCTATTGTAAAAACATTGACGGATTAATGGAACAAAATGAAACCTGGACTATATAGACCAGAAAATTGGCGGCTATTCATTGACTCTTCTAAGCGCAGTCTAAAAGCAGTATTATTGCATAATACTAATGTTTTCGCTACAATTCCAATCGCATATTCTACGGAACTGACAGAGAGTTACAGTAACTTAAAATTTTTCCTGTAAAAAATCAATTACTCCACTTATAAGTGGCAAATTTGCGGGGATCACAAAATTCTTGGAATCGTTTTAGGACATCAATCAGGGTACACAAAAATACCTTGTTACTTGTGCTTATGGGACAGTCGAGATCCCGTTCGTCATTACAAAAACAAAGATGGACAAAAAGAATATCGTTTGCAAGGACAAAAAAATATAATTGAAGATCCTCTAGTTGACCCAAAAAAAGTTTTGATTCCACCCCTTCATATAAAGCTTGTTCTTATGAAACAGTTTGTCAAAGCGCTTGACAAGGATGGCGATTGCTATGCGTATTTGGAAGATCAATTTCCACAACTTTCCGAAGCAAAATTAAAAGAGGGATCTTCGATGGACCGCAGATAAAAAAATGTTGCAGGATCAAGAATTCATTAAAAAATGTATGGCACTGAAAAAAATGCCTGGCTTAGTTTTAAAAATGTTTTTAAAAACTTTTTAGGTAATAAGAAAAGTCCACACTATCCAAATGTGGTTTCAGAAATGGTAACAAACTTTGGTGAACAAACTTTGAAGCCTTATGAATTTGAAGCTACATTTTCTTCATTCGCATATAAATAAGTTTCCAGACAACCTGGGAGACCTTAGTGAAGAACAAGGCGAACGTTTCCACCAGGATATAAAAGAGATGGAGAGGCGACATTAGGGATGTTGGGATGTCAACATGATGGCTGACTACTGTTGTAGTTTAAAACGAGATCAAGTCAATCAAGGAACCAAACGAAAGCAAAACCCACTACATAGGTCTTTTGAGGACAAAAGGGTTCGATACAAGCGATATAAAGAAAAATAAGAAATAAAAGAACCCTATAAGCGTGAGAGGCAAAGGGACTCACGGTAATAAAGCACCCCAAAGGGAACAGAATTTACTACATCGACGTCGTTGTCCCTGCGTAACACTAAAAGTAAATAAAACTTATTAACAAAAAATCCTACTATTGCTATGAAAGGAGACTAACGCAAATTAAAAACTCCGAAATGTAAGACGCAAAGGAAATCTACAGTGAACGACAATATTCTAAACAAGTCCACCGGGGATGAAAATATTTTTTTTTGCAAAAATATGTACAAAAAACCGCTGTTTTAGTCGATTTTACCTCTATTTTTTAATTTTTCGATCAAATATGAGCCAACTGGGTTATTTTGACGCCGGATTCGGATTCAGCGACCCCAAAAACATAAGAATATGCTGATTTAGAGCACCGGACATGGATATTTTGGTTGCAAAAGTATACAAGTAAAATCGCTGTTTTCGCCGATTTTACGTCTATTTTTGCGATTTTCGAAAAAGTATTAGCCAAATTGGTTATTTGGGCCTCAGATTCGAATTCAGCTTTCGAATTCAGATTCGATTTAGATTTTTCAGAAAAATACGAGCCAACTTGGTTATTTGGACATCGAATTCAAATTTAGCGACCCCAAAAACATATAGATATGCTAGTGCAGTGTGTCGGACAGACCTCTTTTTGTTTGTGTGCCGGTATAATTTTAATTTCCTTAAGGTAACAGAATTTTTTTTAATGAAAAATAAGGGAATCTATAATTTTTGCAGAAATGTCTGTCAAAATTAACATTTTGAAGACGACATGCAAAGATGAAAATCGGTTTTGCTCAAAATCAGGTTGCAATCAAATCTTTTCTTTTTCGGAAAAAAAGAATTTCTGGTTTTTCCAACCATAAAGGAAAAAATTAGAGGTTAACAAAAAGGAGGCATTCATCTGATTGCAATGCAATTTTTTCATTTGCAAGAAAAGGGAATAGATCCTTTTTGGTCATCGCCTGACTGGCACCCTTTTACCTGCTAAGCATACATTCACCATTGCTACCAATCACTTGCCTTTACCAAGCACATTTGCGTCTGATTAGTAACGGGCATACCTGAGATGTTGAAATTAATACCTATTGCACTTATGATCCCTTTAGATGCAATGCTCGTTTATAGATTGTCTATATATTACTCTAATTTGAAAATATTCGAAATTAAATTGATCAATTTACAAAAATTGATTTAAGTTAGTACCTTACATATTATTCAATTTGTTATCTTTTTAATTTAAATCTCAATTCAAAACACTTTTCATTTAAAATTCTTACATATTGAAATAGATTTCTGATGTAGAAATTTTTAAATTTTTTTATCGTTTACGGACAAATATTCATCATTTTTGCTTAGGTTGATGTTTGATTTTTAAAGCTATTTTATAGGCTAAACAGCTCTTTTTTTTTGTCAAGCAATCAAAGCGCAAATACAAAAATGAAAACACGAAGATCATAATTTTACTTCTTTCTACTATAAAACAGTCATCACATGCAAGAAAGTTGTTTCTTATACATAAAAGAAGTATTAAGAATAAGTAAAACAAGAGTTTCAGAAAAGCTTCGAAATGTGAATGGTTCAATTCATGAATATAGACTAATTTTAAAATGTTTAATGTTTACATTAAAAAACCGCTAAAGTTCAAATTTAAACAATTAGAAAATTGCAATTAAAAAGTCTTCACAAATTTTTGTGGATATTATTCACTTATTTTCAAAGCGATAATTACAATTTGATTTACCTCTGCTTTCCGTTGACAAAAAGGCAGTAGAAACAAAATTACCAAAAGCCAGAAATAAAAACTGGAAACATAGAATTTTTCAAATTTTGATATTGGAATTTCATATGATTATATGTAATTGTCGCTCGTAGCTTAACCATTTTTCTGAGCATGTGGGAACTTATTTGACATATAAATACACTAGGAAAAAAGTCTATAACAACCAGCAGTTAAAATTAGAATGACAGAAAATGTTTACAATTCGCAATAAAGTATGTAATAGTTCTTTTCAATTTTTTTACTAGTGCATACCTGTGCCTAAAAATTCCACAAATGCTTATAAAGCTTTCAAAGCTACAAGTAAAGAAAATAATATTATTGAATAATAAAATTTCCCGTGTCGAAATAATTCATGGCGCTATACTGTTCCAGCCTAGACCGCCACGAGTCTATACTGACGCCAACTCGAGAAACTATGCTGGGGCCGTGCGCAAATGTGACGCTCCAATCGACTAGCCGCTATCTACAGCATCGGTACTGGCGCGTTCTAGTGAATTTAGTAAAATCTAGTAGATCTAGATGTGACCTAGCTTGCAAATTTAATACTTATTTTTATAATTAAATCATTCCTGACATAAAAGCACTAGTAGCTACATTGAGAATATTAACAAGTTCCAGATTTCTGTCAGAAAAACGGAATATAGCTCGTATGTGCTTTTTGGGAGAATGTTTCCAAATATTATTGATAAAAAAGAAAATGTTAATTGTAAATGTTTTGGAACCAGGAGCCAACCTCAAAATTGAATTCTCATTTTACTCCATAAATACTAAAATTACATATTTTTTAAATAATTAGGGCCTATTCCTGCATTGAATCAAATTTTTATTCGGAGTGAAAAATTGGTTCATTTCAATAGCTTTTATGTGAGACGTTTTTTTCAAATGCTGGGGTTAGAACAAAAAAAACACCTTATACAAAAACTTTTGGAATTAGCCAATGTTCTACTCCTCTAGCCCTGATTATCTGGAAAAGATGTAATTCTAGTATTTATGAAGTGAAATGAGAAAATCCAGTTTTGAGGTTGGGTCTTGATTCCAACGCCCTTACGTTGAAAAAGAATCTGGAAAACTTCAAACCTAGTGATCGCGACACGAAACGTATTCACACTGAATGGCGGCATTGCGAACATCTGATTCTTGCAATCCGGTTCCGGTTATTGTCGCCAACTTTTTCGTTAGCAGTTTTAAAGTTGCATTGCATGATGAAAGTTGAGAGCTGCTGGTAGCACTGCATAGTATTTGAGGTTAGGAAATATGTCATTTTAATGTACGTGAGTACTAGATACATGTCATATGAAAAGGAAAATTACTTTCCTAGAAAACCTAACAATAAAATGTCTTTATTCAACAATAATTTTTTATATTAGTTTTGTCTTTCATTCCCTATTTTACCAATAAACAATGTATAGTGCGTCAGATCAATCGTTACTTAGTGATGAATCAAATTAACAAATATGTACTATGAGACAGCACTGACAACACAGGCAACTTTATTTCGTCTATTTCCTTTTATTTGAGCACTGCGGCAACGTTGCGGAAGACTGGCGAAACTTTAAAAGTGGCGCAATTATATGCAATAAATGTAATTTGGGATAAAAGCCATCACAGGGTTCCCATCCAGCCCCTTCACCCTGCCGTCGCATCAGGGGGTCTATTGTTCTGGCCAAATCGAGAGCTGGCGGTATTTCCGCCAGATCTGAACACAATTTATCTCGGGGACCTATTAGAGCATACAAAAGTATTAGTGGCGACTTGTTTATAGCGGCGACTAGACTAACTAGATCGGTCTTTACACATTTTACGAATTTCGTAAATCGTAACCACAAAAATATTCACACTCAAAATATTAAGTCTCTCTGGTCTAAGCTCAAAGGGGATCTGCGTAGGCGACTCGGGAAAGTGTCAGTTGAGAATAATGTATTGTTATTATTAATAATGTATTGTTAATAATGTATTGCTTGAATACATGAAATGAATTGTTAAAAGAAAAATATATATTTTTAGTTACAAATAATTAAAATACCAACAGAAAAAAAGAAATTTGTAATCAATCAAATTAATTTATAATATGAAATTGTTTCAGTTCCCACAAGTGATGAATTTTCAACAAAAACTATGCAATGTTCAATCAAATAAGATGACGGGGCCTCTTAATATATAGTCCTGCACTGTGTTTCCTTCCTTTTCCTAGTGTCTCTCTTTCTCTTTCTATTGTATCGCGATGGCGGGTACTGTGTAAGGTTCGCAGTACGAATAGAAGTACTTTCTAGAGCCAAGCTATATTTTAGACGGAATTTTTATATTAATGTGATATCGAATTCGGAGTGGACAGACAACCACAAATAATCCAGTACTAGCGCTAAAATAATTCCAGTCTGCCAGGAATTATTTCCACACAGGTTTCCGCACTTCTAAGTTCGACTCCTAGATCTTTTCGATTTTTTACTATTTTCTATTTACATGTTAAGAAATATGTTTGAACCACAAGTTATAAAGATAATTTCATTTAATGCCAGGATAAAATTTGTTTCAAATCTCTGTATTTTGAAGATCAATTCCTGGGTGTTGGAAAATATTTCTCTATTGCATTTTTGACAGAATGTTGTCAGGTACTTGAAAAAAATCTTTTCCTCTTTATAAAGGTGTTCACACTTTCTTCTGAAAACAGGAATAAATTAAACATTGATCATCTCTTAGGGAATACTAATGTATAAGGATCCACAAACAAATTAAAAGACTTTCCCTGCAAATAAGAAACTTTGGAAGAACTTTTTATCGAGCGGGAGTAGAAAGCTCCATGTCTGTCATTAATTAATTTTAGAAATAATTATAATTATTA
>NC_046664.1:131854561-131872524 GCF_010883055.1 Belonocnema kinseyi | reverse complement strand
TTCACTTTTTAACTAAATTTTTCAAACTAATTAATTAATATTATTAACAATAATTTAATTACTGAATTTATTATTAATTTAAATTAAATTAAAATAAATCTTATAAAAAATTGCATTATACAGATTAAATTAATATATTACTATTATTAATTATTTTATTAATTATTTATACATATAGCAGAGATTTTGAGATAAAATTGTGCAAGTCGTAACATCGAGCAATCTACACTGTAAAGAATACGTTTTAAAATTGCACTTCAAAGTGTAAATTTACACATATAAAATGTCACTTTAGATGCATTAAAATTACAGGTTAGGAAGCAAATTTGCACATGTTGTGTAGTTGTGTATGTTGTTTGCCCAGGCTCGTGTTATACTAGTCCGGACGCCATACCCAATTCCGTCGGATTCGAGTGTCATATGCAATGTTGTTAATGATTTTTGTTCAGGCTGATCTCCTGATTCCGAATCTGCGTGATATCCCTCTGGCATTTATGGCGTTCTCGAGATATGAGCGATTAATTAAATTTTCATTATCAATTAATTATTGAATTACCGTTCAATATTTAAAAAAATTTTCTTTTGCATTATTGTGGAGGAAAAGAAGAGGAATTAAAGTTTTCCTGACACTTATTCGATGAGATCAACAGTTTTTGTAAAAAAGCGTTAATAGGTAAAATAATGGAAAAAATTAGTATTCTTTCTGTGCTGTGTAATATTATTTTATTTAAAAAAGTTTTTTTATAATCGAAAATAAGTGTTGAAATAAACAATTTTTATAATAGACGCTATCTCACTAAAGTTAATATATAATTTCAAAGATAGAAGGGTTTTAATTTACGAACGAAAAATACAGAAAGAACTGTTCTTTACTCTATAATAAATATATTTTCGTATAAAGTCGATGATAACATAATTATTTTGATATAATCAGCCATCAATGTTTAAACAATTTTTTTAACTTGACATAGCCTCACGGGAAAAAGATATAAAGGAGTCAAAATTTGCATAGTGCTTCTTGTAAACTGTCTGAAACCAGTGATATCATTTGTAATCGAAATCTATTAATATTCGCACCTGTAGAGGTAATTAAAATATCTAAAATAAAATCGCTTCTAACTTTGTTTCTATGCATCCTACGAGGTTGGGATACAGTTCAAATAATTCAAAAATTGAATTTGACTCCATTCATTATATTTTTTTTTAATTTTGATTCCCTGTAGAATTATTAATGATCACTTTTTTTTAGGGGTGGCCTGGCATTAGGTGCAATAGGCTAGCTACTCCCTGGTGGGCTGGCACAGACACGTAGCGGTAACATAAGCACCGAAGGGTCAAAACGCAAAAGCGTAGGCTTACATTTTATGATGTGTACTCATGCAGGGGCTGACTTTTTAGAAATTGTAAGTCTACGCCTTTGTGTTTTGAACCTTCTGTGCACATGTTCGAGCTACGTGCCCATGCCAGCCCACCAGGGAGTAGCTAGCCTATTGTACCTAATGTCAGACCACACCCCCAAAAAAAATATAAAAAATTATCATTGATAATTCCACAGGGAATCAAAATTAAAAAAAAATAAATATCATAAATGGATTCCAATTCAATTTTTGAATTATTTGAACTTTATCCCAACCTCGTAGGACGCATAGAAACAAAGTTAGAAGCGATTTTATTTAAGATATTTTCATTACCTCTACAGGTGCGAATATTAATAGATTTCGATTACAAATGATACCACAAGTTTCAGAGAGAGAGATTACAAGAAGCACTATGCAAATTTTGACTCCTTTATATCTTTTTCCCGTGAGGATGTGTCAAGTTAAAAAGATTGTTTAAACATTGATGCCTGATTATATCAAAATAATTATGTTATCATCGACTTTATACGAAAATATATTTATAGAGTAAAGAACAGTTCTTTCTGTATTTTTCGTTCGTAAATTAAAACCCTTCTATCTTTGAAATTATATATTAACTTTAGTGAGATAGCGTCTATTATAAAAATTGTTTATTTCAACACTTATTTTCGATTATAAAACAACTTTTTTAAATAAAATAATATTACACAGCACAGAAAGAATACTAATTTTTTCCATTATTTTACCTATTAACGCTTTTTTACAAAAACTGTTGATCTCATCGAATAAGTGTCAGGAAAACTTTAATTCCTCTTCTTTTCCTCCACAATAATGCAAAAGAAAAATTTTTTAATATTGAACGGTAATTTAAGAATTAATTGATAATGAAAATGTAATTAATCGCTTATATCTCGATAACGCTATAAATGCCAGAGGGGTATCACGCAGATTCAGAATCAGGAGATCAGCCTGAACAAGAATCATTAACAACATTGTATTTCAAACGCGAATCCGACGAAAGTGGGTATAGCGTCCGGACTATACATAGTGCGCCCGAATAGATTTGGAGTAGCGCCAAACACATTGCCTCAGTGCAGAGCAAAGCACGAAACTGCACCAGCGTAGAGCGAACGCAGATAACGGAATACGCTATATTTGTACACAAAAATTCTCTAATGCGCGTTCTGTTTCCCCTAGCTTGAATAATTCTAGAAAAATTGAAGGCCTTTCTCATACTGTATAGATTTATATGGGGAAAAATAACAAAAATTCTATATATTTTGCAGATTAGTGTGCTAAATATAAATATGAACACCAAATTTTTCGGGTTTGTTCCATTTTCGTTCTAGATGCAAGAAGTAGGAAAAGCCTCGGGATTTTCTGATCACACAGGCCCACCAAAAGAAAGTTTTCTGCACAGGACAAGTGAATGATTTCGCCCGCAAAACTGCAAAGGATATGAGATTTTTGTTATTTTTTCCCTTATAAATCTATATAATGTGAGAAAGAATTTTTATGTACAAATTAAGTCTCTACAAGTATTTAAGCTTAAAAATATAATATCGATGTGTCTACCCAGTGGGGAGAAAATTTGGCGATGTCTTTACGACATTTTTACGACTGCCTATGTCCGTGTCTTTTCGGTGTCTTTATGATATCGTAAAGACATCGTCAGATCATATGACGTTTTTACGATATCATAAAGACACATTAACGACATGGACATAGGATATCGTAAAGATGTCGTAGCAATGTCGTAAAGACGTCGCCAAATTTTGAGCCCACTGGATATTTTCGAGTATGCCGGTATTATAAAAATAACGTACATACTATCCCTACGTTTTCCCCTATTTTTGCATCTAGGGAAAAACTGAGATTTGTACCAGATATTCTGAGGCCATATTTTTATTCAGCAGCTCAAAATCCAGAAGGGTAGCCTAGTCACTTTTCTAGTGTAGACAACTTTGTATGTGTCTGTGGGACCAGAAAATCCCTAAGCTTTGCCCTTCTTTTTCCATATAGGAAGAAAATGGTATAAACGTGAGTAATTTAATGGTAGAATTTAGATTGAGATCGCAAAGCTGCAAAGGACATACCATTTTTGTGAAAATGAAGAATTTTTGTGTGTGAATTTCGTCTTTACGAGTTCCAACACATCAAAGTTTGGCACCCGTCAGTTTGTTCTTCCGAATACTGGTATTATGAAAATAATCTCCAGAATAAGACTAGTGGGGAAAAAATTAAGGATGTCCTAGAGACGTCGTTGGGACATCCTTAAGACGTCTTTTATAACTTGTCTTTTAGTCATCCCAGGGATACTCTTAAAAGGTCTAATGTCAGTACAAAAGATGTTCCGAGGACGCTCATGTCTTTAAGACGTCTTTAGGTCATCTTTAGGACATTGAAAGTCTTAGAGACGTTGATTGGCCTATTGTAGGACGTCTTATAAACGTCCCAAGGACGTTCTTTGACTTTTCATAGTTTTGTGCCCACTGGGACTCGAGGTTTCTCCATATTTTCTGAATCTGGGGGAAAACTGAGACGCGTATACGAAAAGTTCTGATGCCAGATTCGTATTCTACGGCTCAAAATCCATAAGAGTAGCCTAATCACTTTTCTCGTGCAGATAACATTTTTTTGTGGGCCTGTGTAATCATTTAACTATTTTACAATATGAGAAATATTTAATTATAATATTCACTGAACCATTTAAATAATTTTTACTTCACACTTTTTTCAAATTGAAACTTTCATTTTTTTAAACTTCATTTATTGATGAAATTTTAAACTTATTCCAGAAATCACAAGTTTTAATAGAATCAATTAACAAATAATAACATAATCATTTTACAACGTAAGAAGCATTAAACAATCATTTTCTTCCAAACATTCGAATAATTTTTAAATTATATTTTCTTTAAATTTGAAACTGCATTTCTATATATTTATTTTATTAATATACTTTAAATATGATTTCAAAAAACTTTAAATATATTTACTTAAAATTT
Organism: Belonocnema kinseyi; assembly: GCF_010883055.1. Classification (NCBI taxonomy): domain Eukaryota; kingdom Metazoa; phylum Arthropoda; class Insecta; order Hymenoptera; family Cynipidae; genus Belonocnema; species Belonocnema kinseyi. The sequence continues at coordinate 131,868,158 of NC_046664.1, read as the reverse complement.
TGAACATTAAATTTAGATACTCATTTCACTTCACAAGCATCAGGAGAATTATACAATTGTAATAGAGGTATTTCGAAGAAAAAATCAACTTTTATTGTAAAAGTAATAACTAAAATTCAACCAACTAATTTGAAAGTAAATAATAAATTTATGTTACTTACTTTAAAACGTATTTAATTGAATCTTTATATAATTTAATATTGTGGGCAAAACTAATCAGCTAAAAATCATATAAATAGTTCACAACATAAAAAGCCTCAAACAATTATTTTCATTAAAAAAATGAAATTATTTTTACTTTATTTATTTAAAAAATTTCGAAACTTAATTTCTGATCATTATTATTTTTTTTAAATAATTCCAGAAAATTCAAGTTTTAACAGAATTTATAAATAAACATCAGTCATTTTAAAAAATTCGCGCTCGATTTTTCATTTCTCTCACATTCGTGCACAGCAATTTTAAAGTTAAAACTCAAACTCCCACATTCCTGCATAGGTCTTTCAAAATTAAAGATCAGCGGATCAGCAACTGTAACTTTGTGATTCTGAAATCTATATGTGTCAAAATTTGTCAAGTGGGTCGTGATTTTTCTTCGGGAATCCGTGATAAGTTACAATTTTACATAAATAAAATGGCCCTAAAACATTTTTGCAAAATTTTCATTTTTTGAGTCCTTATTGTTATTGAACTTTTTTAGCATTGTTCTCGTAATTAATTTTTTTCTCCCGATCGGTACAAACAATCGCCATAATTTTTGGCATGTTTTGTTAAATATGTTTATTCCATAAAATAAAAATCGCATATCATCAAAAGTTGTGCGTGTTTTCGTGTTAACGTTCCGCGCCCCATGCCGCGCGACGTACGATATTCACGACATTGAAGTTTGCCACAGAAATGGATTTCAAAATTGTGTAATCAATTTTTAAAAAACTAAGTCATGTAAAAAAAGAAAAAAGACCTCTGGATTCGTTTTGAACATATCTCGGTGAACATTTTTTTCGTAAACTAATTTTTTAAACAATTAGAGCATTTGTTGTTCAGTGCACTGTTTCTCCGTTCCCGTAAATATGGATTTAAAAGTAAAAAAACTAAAAGTCATGTCAAAAAGGTAAAAACACCTCTGGATTCATTTCGGAAATATCTCGGTGTGCAATTTTTTTTGTTTAAACAATTTGTTAAACAATTACGTTATTTGTTATCTTTCTGCAATTGTCATAAGCAAAGTATGCATGGGGTCGAAAAACCAACTGCACCATTGCATTCCTCACAAAAATAACTAGATGTGCATTTTTTGTTCTTCGTAAACCCATTTTTTAAACAATGAGAGCATGTGTTGTTTAACGTACTGCTGCTGCTTGCCTGTAGATATGGATTTCAAAGTAAAAAACTAAGAGTTATGTCAAAAAAGTTAAAACAGCTCTGGATTTGTCTCGGAAATATCTCGGAGTGCATTTCTTGTTTTTTTGTTTAAACAATTAGTTAAACAATTGCACCATTTCTTATCTTCCTAAATCCGCTCGATCCGATGCATACTTAATTTATAACAATTTCAGAAAGATAACAAATTGTTTAAACAAAAAAGAACAAAAAATGCACACCGAGATATTTCCCAAGAAAAATCCAGAGGTGTTTTTACTTTTTTGACATAACTCTTAGTTTTTTTACTTTGAAATCCATATCTACGGGCACGGAGCAACATTGCGCTGAACAAAAAATGCTCTAAGTGTTTACAAAATGGGTTTACAAAAAAATATGCGTATCTAGATATGTTCGTCAGGAATGCAATGGTGCTCTTGGTTTTTCGATCCGATGCATACTTAGTTTATAACAATTGCAGAAAGATAACAAATGGCGTATTTGCTTATAGAATAAACAAATGTAACGAAACATGCAAAAAATTATGGCGATTGTTTGTACCGATCGGGAGAAAAAAATTAATTAAGAGGACAATCCTAAAAAAGCTAAATAACAATAACGACTCAAAAAATGAAAATTTTTCAAAAATGTTTTAGGGCCATTTTATTTATGTGGAACTCTAACTTATTACGCATTCCCGAAGAAAAATCACAACCCATAAAACAAAGTCGCGCACTTGACAAATTTTGACACTATGTTAAAGCTCTTTGGGTTTTAGTCAACACATTCTCATGACTTATATCGTGCTTCGCACTGGATTTTACTCAGAATGTCAACTTTTGTACATTATGCTCAACACTTCTATATCAAATATAATACATTTTTTGTGTTCCTCTGTCTAGGATTGCGTATTCAGATATTGCAAAATAAAGTACAATTTATATTTATCATGATTAATTTAATATTTATTTTGCTTTGAATTGTATTCTTAGCTGCGCTGAAATATGTATCATTTAAATTAATTTATATAATTGCAATTCATAATATGCATGAAAATTGGAACATATATCACGTCCCTTGACGTATATATATAGTTTAATATATTTATTTATATATTTGAATGTATATAACAATAAATGCTTAATAAATATGTAGCCAATATTGTGTCAACACGTTGCAAGCTGGCGAGAATAGCTATAGATATAGTCAGAACGTTTTAAGTAATAACGTATAGCAATAGACATACTCAGCACGTTTGGAAGCTGGAGAACGCAGTTATAGATATATTGAACACGTCGTAAGCCGGATAGTATAGCGTATCTCGTGAGTCTCCCTTATAAGGAACTTAACCCATAACTTAACTTATAAGGAACTTAACCACTCGCTCATTCGAACACAGTAAGATCGGACATAGAAACTAAAAATGTTCAACAGTCCATCAACAATCCAAAATAAATTCAAATAATCGTGATGTTTAGGATTTATTCCAATCTGTAAGAGTGCACGCCGAATGTCAGCCAAAACAGCTAGCTCGTGTTCCCGAAATTTTAAGAACGTCGAAAGTATCAAATCAATTAAATTGGGCCCTTTTTCAAGGCATTGATTTATGTCAGGAAAACACGTTACGCTGGCTGACGCAAACACGATGATGTAAGTAATGGCACACAGAGCTCCGCTCTTCTACCGCTGACTCGATAATGTCTTCATTTGAATTTAATGTTTTTACAACGCGGCTTACATTTATTTCCTCGCGTTTCGAGAATTATCTTTACAAACAAGAGCCGAATGGTTTCTATCGCCTTTTGAACATTTTACCTTTACTCTACATTTTCGCGCTGTAGAACCAATTCTTAAACATTTAAAGAAGCGATCGTTTTCGCGAATAAAATGTCTTATAACATTGTCCAAAAGCATCTTCGTTGTTTCGCGTACCGCGTTTTCATGATTATCATTATTTAAAAAATTATCTGTTGACCTGTTGCTACCTCTAATGCTGACAGCTTGCCTCTCCACTCTTACTTTGCCTCCTCTTCTCCCAGGTCCAGCGTAGATCCCAAAACCATGCATACACTGAAAATTTGTTGGGCGAGCTGCTCGCCCACGCGGTAGAGCTGAAACGCCAAATGCGTCGCGCGCGGTTCGCCTGCAACTTGGTACATATCCTTTCTCATATTGGGAACGCTGTGTTCCCACATTGGAACAGCTGTAGTCCCAACAGTGTTGGTACAGTAATGCTCCCTTCAGGCGGAAGCACGGAATCCTCACGCCGAGGTTCGTGCGGAGTTATACATATAGTTTATACTCGTGGGGCCATTTCATTCTCTTTTGTGGGACTGCTGCGTTCCCAACACATGGGTAGGGATCTGCTGCTTGCTCAAAAAATTTTAAGTGTAGCCATAATTTTTTCTTTCTCGTTTTCTACTTCGATTTTCAAGAAATTGAGAAGCTTCAAGAGTCGTTCTGTCGCATCTACTGCGTTTGCTCTGATTTCACCAATAGTTTCTGTACGCTGCTACGTTCGCATAATTTCTTCTGGCAGCGAGGATTCGATGAGTGGGCAGAGCATAGTTTCGCAACTGTACACGCAACTGTTCGCACGACACACTAACTTTCTTCCCTTGATTGATTGCATTTTGCAGAACTAAAGAAAGCAACTCTAGAATGTAAAATTCGACCAACACATCGTCTCTATCGCAACGGCTCTTTAAATTGTCGAACGATTTAGTGTAATTATGTGGCGTTGTCTGATAACCACTCACGCTGCTTTTTGCTTTAAAGCCAGCTTCCATCGTTTGTTTCAAATATTCCAATTTGTCTTCATCGGTGATGCCTCTGTCCTCACGAATTTCCCGAAAGTGTGACTAAAGCTGGAGCCACTTATTACCACTGTTACTAAATTTCGGAATTAGTAATATCGGGCGTTTGAATGGCTTGTCCTTTCGTAGGAACTCTTGTGTCCCTTGCGCTGGCGAAACCGCGAAAATTTAAGCTTGTATTCCTCATAGCCTCCGATTCTAAATTCAACTGAACACACTTATTATTCGAAATATCGAGCTCCAAATATCGATGAAATATTAGCACTCCCGCACTTATCTACACACCTTTTCAAACACTTGTTAAAGAGAATGCGTTGCACTGTCCGGGACTTCTTTGCCACTTCCATTTTTGTAGGTCAAACTCAGCCGCACAACTGTTTTCGTAGTTACTTACTTCCAAAACGCCCTGTCACGTTTGCCACATGTTAAGTTTAAACATTAAGGAAGGAGTACACAAACACAGAAAAACACTCCCAGCAAGTTCCGGTCCTGCGTAGCACTGCCGCTTTCTTCCCCTTCGCCGTTACATTCGGCTTCGAAAAGCCCACTCACGTTATACTTTGGAAGTAAATGAAGAATTTACAAATTTTTACGCTCGCATTTCCAAAATAAATGAATCCCTGGCGAACAAAATGGGATAAACCCGAATCACTGTAGTTTTAGTTATCCCTTGGGTCACTTTTTTATGTAAGATTTTTATTTTTTAATAACATATGCCAATAGAAAATTTTATTGCGCACATTTTCAGTTAAATAAATAAATCTGATGACTTCATTAGTTTTCGAAATAATCAAGAAAATGTTACTTTTTTCTGCAATCGCAAAATACTTTTTTTTTTATATTCAACGCTAAATTTTCCATTAGAATGTTCCAGAGTAATGGCGACAGTTTTTTTCAGCTTTAAAAACTTTAAAAATAATATTATATATCATTTAAATGGGAAAAGGCGACTTCAATAACATATTCTTTTAGTAGTAGTTAATAGGCGTTATACGTCGCAGAAGTTAATTACATTTTTCAGAATTGGCAACGCTTTAAAAATACTATTGCAACAACTCGATGACATTCGGGTGAAAAATGTAATGTAGAATCCGAGTTGCAACAATTTAAATGCCCATCTGGCTATTTTTTTAGTTTTTGTTGCATGCTGTGGAAGGGATACTATGTGGATATTATAAGGATACGGTTAATTGGTTTTAAAGTCCTCATAGACGTCCAGACTAATGTAAAATCACTATTGATTTCAATGCTTTTCCAGCAAAATAAGAAGGAAATACAAAAGGAAACCTCATTTCATACTTTAAATCGCGAATCAATCATATGTAAGCCGACTCGCATCATTTTACCTGCTAAGTTTACAACCACCATTGCTACCACTCACTTGCCTTCACCAAGCACATTTGCGTCTGATTAGAGGCACACATAACTGAGATCTTCAAATAAGTATCTATTGTACTTATACTTCCTTTGTATTCAGTTCTCATTCATATATTCTCTATATGTGACGTACGCGAAGAAAGGGGGGCTTACTCTAAAAAAGTTCAAATTGAGGGTTTTACACCTTTAGATAGTTTTTGAGCTGCTCCTTCTAATGAAACCATCTGAAAAAAATCCGAGCGTTATTATTGCTAATAGTTGAGTTGTTAGGTACACGAGAAATCCGGCTTTCGCTCGAGAGCTCGAGATTCCGTGAAACAGCTCCTACCACTCACCACTATAAATAAGCGTTTCATCTACGCGTCTACGACCTACCTCTTTCCGTGATAATGTAGTGGTAAGTGAAAAGGGAAGATTTTGTAAGTCTTCCCTCTCTCCTAAAAGTCTCGCCTATCGGGTCGACTTGGACCGCTCGCCCTGAAAAATCTCACTTTTTTGAGTAAGCCGCCTTTCTTCGGCGCTCGCAAATTTTAATGTATCAATTCGCAATAATTCATCTTGGAACATTGTTTATAGATTTAAAATGATTTAACTACTATTTATTTTAATTTGAAATAAAATGACATTTCCATTTGAACATTTTAAGGAAATTCAGTTTCACACACAAAATTTGAAATTTATCAAATATACACGCTACAAATTAAAAAATTGACTTAGTATTTTTAGTATTGACCTTACGTATTATTCACTTTTTAAACTTTTTTAACTTTTTTAATTTAAACTTCAATTCGAATCACTTTTCATTTATAATTCTTGCATATTGAAGTAGATTAAAATTTCAAATAATTCAATATAGTAAATGCTACAAATTTAAAAAGTCTTAACTATAGTAGTATATACTAGCGTTGATAATATAGGTTTGACATATGTTTTAAAATTGCGATAATCCCTTTGAAGATCATCATAACTTTAAAAAACACCATTCTTTTGTAACTTCTGACTTACATTTTTTAAATATTTTTGAACGTTCACGGACAAATATTGATCATTTATCTCAGTTTATGTTCGATTTTTCAAGATGTTTCATAGTCTGAACAGCTCTTCCTTTTGTGAACAAATCAAATCACAAATACAAACATGAAAATACGGAGATCATAATTTTACTTTTCTCTACTTCTTTGCTTTATAAAATAGTCACCAAATTCAAGAAAGTCGTTTCTTATACACAAATTTTTGAGGATATTATTCAATTATTTTTAAAGACATAATTACTATTTCATTTACCTCCGCTTTCCCTTAACAAAAAGGGCGTAGAAACAAAATTGCCAAAAGCCAGATCAAAACTGGAAAATCATAGAATTTTTTAAACTTTGGTATTGGTATTTCATGATATTATATGCCTTTATCGCTTGTTGCTTACACATTTTTTTGAGCCTACTTGAACTTGTTAGGCATAGAAATACACTAGGAAAAGAACCGATAACAAATAGCAGTCGAAATTAGAATTACAGACAATGTTTACAATTTGGAATTTAGTATGTAATAGTTATTTTCAATTTGTTTACTAGTGTATATTTGTGCCTAAAAGTTCCACAAATGATTATAAAAGTTATAAAACTACAAATAAAGAAAATAATGTTATTGAATAATTAATTTTTTACACTTTCCGTACTTGTAATTTCGACTCTTGGAGTTTTAAAATTTTTTTTCTATTTTCTTTATGTGCTAAAAAACCCCCACACATGTTTAGAAAATTATTTAAACCACAAGTTATGAAGCAAATTTCATTAAATGCCAGAATGAAATTTTTTTTTAATTTCCTGTATTCCCAAGTTCGATTCCTGGGTCTAGGAAATGATTTTTCTACTGTATGTACAACACAAATCATTTTCCAGGTACCTAACAAAAATATTTTTCTTTATGAAAAGGTGTTAACACTTTTTTCGGAAACCGGGATAAATGAAACATTAAGCATCTCTTAGAAAATAATTATGTCAAGTAAAAATATATACTTTTATTTCTAAATTAAATAATTTTCAAAATAATAATTTAATAATGATAACAATAATAATTTATTTTATTACTAAATTTAAATAAATTTAAATTTGAAATCATTTGAAATGAATGTTATAAACGATTAAATTATTTAAGTTAAATTAATATATAATTATTAATGACTTAATTAATTATTTATTCATATGGCAGAGATTTTGAGATAAAATTTTGAAAGTAGTTACATCCATAGAAATCTACGCCAGTGCAAGGGGCAACCCATATTGAAAAATCTGCCCAGTCTCGTGTTTCTCATAGTGCGCTCGAGTAAATTCTATGTAGCGCTAAGCAATTGATCAAAGTAGAGCAATGCACGAAACTGCACACTCACAAAGCGAGGGTAGATAACCAAATACACTAAAGTAAGTGCGAACGTTTCGTCCGTAGTGAGGCGGAGCACTATCCTGTTGAAACAGTGTGTCATCAAAGTTTTCTCCAGAAATCTCTCTTATTGCAGGAACTATTCGATTTCGTAGCCTAATCTCATACGTATTAACATTCAAATTATCCTTACTAAAAAATGGTCCTATTATTCTATTTTTCAATATTCCAGCCCAAACGATCAATTTCTGTAGACTTTGAACAAATCGAAATTTGCTCCCTGAAGAATGTTATGTACAGACGACTTATGTAATGTTTTTTGGTAGCCCTAAGAATGGAAGTATGCGGGTCTTCAGTAAATGAAAATAAAATATTCAATTAGTTCTCCTCATTTCCAGCTGACATTGGCATTCCTAATCTAGGTACATCTCTTACAGTGCCTCTGTCACAGAACCGTCTAACAGTTCATTCAAATATCGATGTTGCAATTCCATTTGCCACAACCCTAAATGTTTCGTTGAAGAGATTTTTCACTTCCCTGTAAGATCACGTGACTTCTATTTGGAACTTACGCAAAATTTGTTGTGAATGTACAATTCTACACAAGTTTGTGTACATTTCGGAATAGTATTTAAAAAAAATGCTTTGGGAAATTTTAAAAATCTTGATCGGAAATAATACAAAGACCTAAGGACGTAATAAATACATTCTAATTCTGATTTTAATTATAAGATGTACATTTCTTAAAAAGTTATTTAAAAAACAAATAATAAAATTTTGGTATGATTTAGAAGCTTTGCCCAATTTAATATCTTAAAAGAACTGAATCCTTTTAATACTTTCGAATACACTTCTGACGGCCATCATCTACAAAACATTTAAAGATTTGATTTTACTTTAGTTTCGCAGCATATTTTATGCGCTTTAATTTTTTTAACGTTTTTAGGGCCTAGCATGTGCTGAAAAAGATATATTTAAGAAACTGATATTTTTGCACTTTCTTCATCAATTTTAGACAAAAAAAAAGGAATTCAGTTCTCGTAAGATATTTAGCACCTACAATTTATATCTACCTAATTTAGCTAATTGGTGAGATTTTTACCTTTCTGGCTAATTTTTCTGCAAATACTTGGTTCAATGTGGCTTAGATGTTCCAAGCGTGGTTGAAAACTGCAATTGACCGTTCCTAAGCTGTAAGGATCGAAAGGATCACCGCATCTTGGATCGTACGCACTGTTACACTGATAACATATTACTGCTTCACCTGAAAATAAACAATTAAATAAAATATGATTTTAAATAAGTAAAATAATTGAGTTAGATGTTCTTTATGCTTATGATTAACAAAATATCTGAATTGATTAAAATGCTTCCTTTTAGTTTTTACATATCGTGAAAAGTTTGTCATAAGGAGAACTCCGGGATCTCACCTGGAGTGGGTGCTATTCTAAGAAATTGCACACGCTCTCCCAAATCGTGGTAACGTTTCAGCTGGAATCACATCTTACAATCGTAAGATGACTTGTGCAGCATGTGTGAAAAAAGTGGCCACAGAGAACGACAAAATTGCAATAACGGACCGGCGCAACCCTCGTGTTTCTTGAGTTCACGTAGCGACCCAATCATGAGAGCTCTCTGGCTTCATCTCGTAAGTGCTTTGGTATGTTCTTGTCACACAGGAATGGCCTTGAGGTTATGAACTAGTGACAGCTTCGCACCTACGAGTGCACCGATCACAAGGCAATAATTTTAACTCGATATCCTAAGAACAGAGATCTGAGTTCTCTTCTAAGGGTTTGCATCTTTTGCATGCAAGGATGAGGCTGCATACTCTGAAGGTCACCAGAATTCCATAGACACCGCTTAAGACACATTACGCAGGTACCATTCAGCGGAATACTGAATCTCGAATATCTTCGCAATAGGATAATTCTAAGTACAGCATATATAGTCGCAAATGCACGAAAGCATCTTATTAAAATGTTTAAGAAGCACGATATTGTAACAGCTACCACTTGCTTTCCTTAAATCACTCGAATTAAAGTCGAGCAGGTAAGGTTTTAGTTTAGCGCGTCCATATGGTATATTTTTTACTTTAACAGCCCGATGCCGGATTTTGATAGTGTTACCGCTAAGCTATAAACCTTTATGAACATAATAGCACATACATTCTGTATCGGTATGCCTCGTTTTGTTTTTACCTCCTACTATTTTCCCTCGCCTCGTCTTGTCCGTTCTGGTACTGGCCCCGGTTCTTTTTATCCCTTCGTGAAAGATGTACGCAAGGGAAGTGGCCAGATCGCGGGAGCGTTCTTTAGCCACTCTGACGCGCTGATGCTAAATAGCTTTCTTTGATAAATAGGTAAAGACTAAATATATTTATATATTCTACTTGTTCGTTCATTACTGATTACTTTGATATCAAGCACAAGTTTTTGTTTTTTTCAAAGACTTAACTTCACTTTATTAGTATGACATATTTTAAAATCATTTTTAGTTTAAAGAATTCAACACTAATTGCATTTTTTATATTGTGAAATAGAATTTGAAAATGTATTGGTGTCTAATTTCTACGGATGGCAAATAAAATATATTTTTCGGGAAATTTAGAAAATCGAAAGTTCATGAGTAATAAAAAAGTCAGTAGTAATACTCATATAAACTCATATGATCAGAACACAATCGATCTTAAAATTCACCTCTACAATATCATGTATGTATATTTGTATATTCATGTATATACAACATTTTATAAGTCGGAAACGCATTACTACAAAAAGAATATCCTTCGCCACATACCATTTCCACTCAAAACGTAGTAATGAAATTTTTTTCAATATACCACTAGACTTTCTGCATAATATATTTCCAGATTATTTGTTTTATCCTAATAAACTTGATATCAAACACTAAATTGTTCAGTTTGTACAAACATTTAGAACAGAACTAGGTGTACATCTAAAAAAAATATTCCGGCAAAATATTTAAAGTTGTTATGTTTTGCAAACAAGGCCAACAGCGTAGAAACAAATTTCAGAGGCTTTCACTGGCAGATGGAGGATTACAGTTGAGCAAGCAATTGTATCGAAAATTTATAATTGGATGACAACGCTTGCGTAACAAATGAAGTGTCTATATAAGCGTATACAATTTTTATTTCAGGATTTCCGATACAATATACATAGCTTCATATTTATCATGTGAAAATTTATTCGAACTTTTCCAATGTGAAAGAAAAATAACAACACTAGCCTATGACAAAGCCACCGAACGCGTCCTAGGGTTGGTGATAGATGGCCCCTGTACCAAGGGTTTCTGCTGAATATACCCACAATAATTAATAGGCAGTCGCAAAAAATTGTCCAATGACGATTCCGCAGGAATAAGCCCTATGTCGAGGGGTAACAACCGTGTTGGATACTGAATGGCACCTTGGCCAGGTATCTTAAGCGGCGACTCTGTGATTTCGGGAGACCTCTCAGAGTAAGCAGCCTTATCCTTGCATGTAGGGCTCTACAGGGACGGAAAATCATTTTATTAGCTACTCGTGGGAACAAGAATGACACTATGAAATTACCCAAATTTTCTAGATGAGGTTATAAACGTCCGAACTTGCAGATTACCCGATAATGAGTCGACAAACAGTGCCGCTTGCCCTAGAATTCGGGGTGCTAAAAATAATTTAGATGCAAATGTAACGACGAACCGGCGAAATGCTCACATTGAGTGGAAGAATCAACTCAAGGATGACTTGTTAGACTGCTACGATACAAGCATTATCCCTAGTCACAGAGGCTTAATGGCGCGTATGCACTCTCTGTGGATCCAAAAAACACCCAAATCTTCAACACGTTTCACATCAGCCATTGCAAAATCAACGTGCTTACCGCTTGAAAACTGAATACATTAATATGCAGGTACCTCCAAACAACCAAGATCTGGCTGAAATGGATTCCTCCCTTCGTGAAGATATCTTGAAGGAGTCCGAAGCTGTCTCAATGAAAAACAGCTGAATCAGCCATTTTATTTTATTTTTCTTCCAGTAACACGTCACCTCCTCCCAGGCTAAACTTTTAAAAAACAAAATTCAATATAACCTTAAAAATAGCCCTTATATCGTACTTTTGCCATCGCATTCACCTTTGCATCTATAACCTTCAATTTCACTCAGCCCCTCACCACTCACTTCTTCAATCACAAAAATGTAACCACGCACACTTCTTTTTCACGTTCTTAATAGCCGAAAAATACAGCATCACAAAAAACCTTATGGTTACTATTGGCACCGGAAATGATGCCACATTAAATTAATCAGTAATGGACAAACAGGTATAATATATAATCCTAATTTGACTTTAAATAATTAGTAAAGAACGCGAATCAACACTGGCTAAAAAAAAGATCACATCCATGGAGAATGAAGAGAACAAGAGGTATAAAGACATTATTAGGGATTTGCGACAATTTCAGCTCAAATATCCTGTTCAGAAAATTTCCCTGATCATCGGTGCTCATGATGATCTGGACGACTAGCACCACCTTTGTCACTCTTGAAGTGTTGGTCGCGATCCTACCCTGACAAACGCTATTAGGGAAATAGAGTCAATTGTCTAAAACGAGAAGTGCCAAATTCTATGGAAGTACATTTTTCGGACAGCATTCGCCATTGCACACTCAAGACCTGACAACGTTCTCCAAGACTACGAGAAACGAACTATATTTGTGATCGAATTCTCGGTTTTGGCTGACTACAACATCTTTCCTAAGGAGAAGGCAGAGGAGAAGAGATATCGAGACGTCAAAGTGAAGTTTGCAAACACCGTATCAAAAATATTCGGTTAAAGTAATTACTCTTGTTAACGGTGATCTCTAAGGTGCAAAACTATTACTCTTTTGTTACCTTAAAGCCATACCCGCGAGCCAAAAATATACCAATGACACTTACGAGATGGATACAGAAACCTGTCATCCTTGGGTCCTTCGTGTTCTCAAGAAACATCAGGGTTTCTCTGACCTATCGTTGTGATATTATTGTACCCTCTGATCAACCACCTCACGGTCATGAGACGTGGCCATATTTACGATTTCTCGCTGTTCTACTAAGAGCTAGTGTCATTTTCGTGCATGAGGCTTGTTCCACAAACTTCTGCATTTTTCCCGCAAGCATTCTAACATATTGTTGACACGCAGGGATGCTTTTTAGGCTATTATCAAGTGAAAGCTTGGCACCTCCCAGAGCGCCGATGATAAGGACGATCAGTTTAACAGAATAATCCGGGTACAATCGTTGCAACTCCCTTATAAGGTCCCGATACATCTTTTTCTTTTCATTCTCCTTGACTATAATGTTTTTGTCAACTGGTGCCGAAAATTCGATAACGAACATGGTTCGCTTCTCGAAGTCAAGAAGAACCATGTCAGGCCTCGAGTGAGCAACAGAAACAATTTTCGAGAATATAAAGTTCCAGTATATGCGGCACTTTCCATTCTCAACAATTGACTCAATTTCCCTAGGAGCATTTAGAGGAGCGATATTAAGGTGAATGCCGTAGGAGCGACAGAGATGGTAAAAAAGCACTCTTAGTGCCGCATTGTGCCTTTGAATGTAGGTCGTTCCCGCGTGAGTTGGACAACTAGATAGTATGTGAGCTAAATGCTCGGGGTGTGCATGG
>NC_046664.1:131847534-131854461 GCF_010883055.1 Belonocnema kinseyi | reverse complement strand
TCACGAAAGTTTTTCTCTTGTGCTTTCTTAATCCGGGCTTTCAGCAGTGAGTACTCGAGATAGATAAGATTTGATGCATTTTGCTCACCCCTAATACTGAAGAATAATCCTGTTACGAAGACATTCAAGACTCAATATTCCGCGACCCCCTTGACGGCGTGAGATGTATAGTCGCGGAACGGAAGACTTAAGATGCATGCTTTGGTTCATGTGCATAACCATTCTTGTCCCGATATCAAGAGATCTGAGCTCGTTCTTCGTTCATGGAACTACTCCAAATGAATAGAGTAGTACCGGGACGGCAAGCATGTTCGTTGCAGATACTTTGTTCCTCGCCGACAGTTCGGAAGACCAAATCTGTCGGATGAGACGTTTGTATCTGCTTCGGAGAGTATCCTTTATAGATGTCACATCCTGAATGCGGCTCTGTGGCACGCCCAGGTATGTATAAGTCTCTCCAGCGTAAAGTTGTCGTATGGCGCTTCTATCAACGAGCTCAGGATCTTCAGGAATGCCATTAAGTTTTCCTCGCTTCAAATAAACCTTGGCGCATTTGTCTAACCCAAATTCGATTCCAATTTCCTTAGTATATCGTTCAACAATCCGCAGAGCTAGATGCAGTTGCTCTCTGTTGTTAGCATAGATCTTAAGATCGTCCATGTAAAATACTTGAGTGACCTTGTACTTTCGATCTGCAGGTTTGCCGCACAAGTACCCGTCGGAATGGCGCAGTGCTAGAAATAGTGGCAATAATGTAAGGCAAAAGAGGAGTGGGCTCATGGTGTCGCCCTGAAAGACATCTCTGTGAAACGTGACCTTGTTAATTGTCACACGATTTTTTCCAGATGAGATAGTAAATCTGGTTTTCCAAAGCAGCATCAATCTTTCTATGCACCCAACTATTTGTGCATGAACCTTTAAGATTTCCAAAAGACAGATTATAAGTCTATGGGATGTCGAATCGAAAGCTTTCCGATAATCAATCCAGGCCATCGATAGGTCACGCTGGTAGAATGCTGCATCTTTGCAGACACATCTATCGATGAGCAGGTTCTCCCGACATCCGGCTACGCCTTTCTTTGAGCCTCATTGTTTATACATTTCTTGCCACACAGGTTCAATTGCCCGAACAATCCTATCATTTAGAATAGCTGTGAATATCTTATAAAGCGTGTTCAGATAAGATATTGGCCTGTAGTTCTTCGGGTCAGCTAAGTTGCCTATTTTCGGTAGGAGTATTGTGCGCCCTTCCACCAACCACTCTGGAATCGGCTCTTCCGACTTCAAATATGAGGTGAAAATACGGGCCAAATGCTGATGGGTTGAAGAAAACTTCTTCCACCAGAAGGTTTTTTGATCTTAATACTTTTTTCACCTCCTCGGTAGTGATGAGGGGGCATTTTTTATCAAGTGTTATGAGGGCAACACATAACTCCTTGAAGCTATTTATATTTTCTGAGTCTTCGTCCAGTCTATGCTGAACTTCGTAGACTTCTCTCCAAAATACTTCGACTTCCTCTGGTTTGGGTGGGTGTTCGACAGTAACTGGAGGGTCTTGGAAGAGTCAAGATGGGTCAGAGAGAAACTGTTGATTTTCTCTGACCCACCTCTCCCTCCGCTCTAGACATCTCTTTGCGTCAGATAGTATAAGTATTCTCTCAACAATATGCTGCATGATGGTCAGCAGCTTTGACTTGTTATGTGTGTGATAACGGGTCCGGAGTTCGCGCGCGAACTTTCGAACCTTGGCGGTAAAATTCCTGGCAGATGTGATGTAGTCAATCACACATTGAATGCAGGACGCGTACTGTCTTGCCCAGCCTATCTTTATGGCAAGTTGATGCATTCGTCTTCTGGTCTTATGATCAGCCGTTGGTTTTGTTTTACGGTTCGCGTCGGCCAAAGCTCTCGCTGCATTATACACACAATAATTAATAGCCCAGAGGTCGGATTCACCGGAAAAATGTCCACGAAGCTCCTCATGCATTTCAGCCAGATCTTTAGGCTTGAAAGAAACCTTAGTGTTGATGTTTCTCCGGGTCGTAAAGCATCGCTCTTCATCTATTGGACGCATGCCCACGGTTGGTCTTAGTGTCGTCTCTCTTTCTTTGTTGCCGGCTTGTTCTAGCTGTGCTAGAGTAGGCGTTCTGCTTACATAGCCCCTTTTACGGAGTAGTTCAGCATGGTTTCGCAGACGTTGCTGCGAAAAGTGCGATAGCACCGGGTGTTTCTCGCACCACAGAGCATGCAGCCGTGCCATGTAACCCCGTTCACGGGCCACACTCGCATCGTAGCACTCTAGCAAGTCGTGATTCAATTGCTCCGTCCACCCAAAGGTCGCGAGATCCCGCCGATCCATCGCATTGAATCCATTTTCGTTGGCTCCCCCAGCTCTAGATTGGTCGGCATTGTTGGCCGACCAATTGTCGGGAGCCCTGCCCGTTCTCTTGTTTTGAACCGCACTTACTACAACTATGTTTGGTGTTGTCATTGTTGTTCCCACGAGAAGCTAGGGAAAGGGGTTCGTCAATCCTTGCAGAGCCCCGCATGCAAGGATAAGGCTGCGTACTCTGAGAGGTCGGCCGGTATCCCAGAGTCGCCGTTCTAGACACTTCACCCAGGTGCTGGCTATTGACTAAGTCATTCTCATTTCTTCCTTTGAGGGGTTCTATATTGATTTCCTCTTTATATCTTGTCTTTATTGGCTGAATATTCCTTCGGGATTAAAACAGAGGGCCTATGACAAAGCCATCGAACGCATCCTTGGGTTGCGGATAGAAGGTCCCTGCACCAGTGGTTTCTGCTGTATATTATAATTAATGAGGAGTCGCGGACCATTGTATAGAGATGGTCCCAAAGGAATTATCCCTAAGCGTTATTCCTGTCACTGGAGGCTTTATGACACGCATACACACTATGTGCTACCAAAAACATTCAGAGGTTTAGCACGTTTCGCATTAGTCATTGCGAAATCAACGTTCCTACCTCTTGAAAACTGGATATGTGTGAATAGCGCTTCCTCAACCACTACATGAACAAGCTAAACACGAAGATGGGGAAGGGGCATATTGACCAACCGCGGAAATCAGGCAGCTTATGAGAGAGGATAATGATTTCAGTATAAGAATGGACATTAATATACATGTTTCTCCTAATCACCAAGATCTGGCAAAAATAAATGCCTTCCTTTTTGAGGATTTCTTTGAGGAGTCCAACTTCTGGACCATCAATTGTTTAGTTTATGTTGCTACGAGAGCTTTGGCTGATTCAAATCGAAGGCTAAAACCGGCGTTGGCTCAAAAGATCTATAGCAGCATGCATAAAATGAACAAAAAGATGATGTTCAGCCAAGAGCTAATGACCTTCAATCACACACTGAACAAGCTAACGCTGCTGAAATCAAGCAGTATATTTTTGAGTAAATACGGGTGTTATTTGACGCAAGGTGGAGAATACAGAAGACGAAGAGATGGTTTAAAGAGAATTAACAGTTTCTTGCTGACCCTTCGCTCCGCTTCATCGTTCGCCTTGTTTTTGTCAAAAATCCACGCAAGCCCAACGAAATAGAGACTGTTTCGAGATAGTTATACAATGTCAAAAAAAACACTGGATTTGAAAGAAAATCCTGAGGAATGTCCATTAATCACTGCTGAAGAGGTTACAAGAGCACTTAGGGGTACAAAGAACTTTATTGCTGCAGGACCAGACCTCATATTAGAGTCAGAAACGCTCGTTCAGCAGTGGCTGGTGTGATAACGCACTATAGTCTTACCAAAAAAATGCGTAGCATTTTATGTAGCAGGATGCTGAGAGAACCTGCTAATTGGCAGGTGCGCATGCAAAGACACAGGAGTCTATAAACGCGTCCTGTGAATGGCCTGGATTGACTACCAGAATGCTTTCGATTCAACCTCTCATAGACATATAATCTGTCAGTTGGAAAGCTTGAAGGTTCATCCATGCATAGTGAGATGCATAGAGAGATTGATGCCCCTCTGGAAAACTAGATTTACTATCTCATCTGTGATATATCGACTGATGACGAACAACGTTACCTTCCATAGGGGCGTCTTTTAGGGCGACACCATGAGTCTCCTGGATTTTTACATCACACTTCTGCCTCTTTCTCTCGAACTATGAAATTATTATGGATGCCACTGTGGTAATACTAATTATCGCGAGCTGAAGCTCACTCATGTATTTTATATGGACGTCCTAAAGATATATGCATCTCGTAAAAGCATACTTCAGAGTGCTTTAAATATTGCCAAGCAGTACACAGGCGAGATTGGTATAGACTTTTAATTGGATAAATGTGCTATACAGGGTTTGTCCGGAAAGTAATAGGACCGATTTTCTTCCGCCGCGACTGTACTTCGGAGCGTGCGCGAACCAACTGTATTTGGTAGATGGCGTTCCTAGCTAACGAACGAGCGGCTGGTCAGTTGTCTCCGAGCACTTGGAGAGTCAGGACAGGCATTTTCACGCGACGTGTTTCTGTGAGTGGTGCAAGCCGAAAATGCAGCGTTCGTTAGAGCAGAGGTACGCGATTAAATTCTGTGTGAAACTCGGTAAATCTGCGACAGAGACGTTTGATATGATCAAGCAGGCTTACCCAGATGTTGCTTTAGCAAGAAGTGGTGTGTTTCGGTGGCACCAAGCCTTTTTGGAGGGCCGACTGAGTATTCGTTTAATTACCCAGATGTTAAATTTATTAAAATCTGTGGTTCATGATATTGTGGCGGAGCATTTGAAAATCGCAGCCAACTGGAAGTTGCACCACGACAACAACCCGGCTAACATCGCCTTTCTTGTGAACAGCTACCTGACCAAGGTCGGCATCCCAACGCTTCCGCAGCCGCCCTACAGCCCAGATGTGGCCCCGAGACTTTTTTTTGTTTCCTCGCCTGAAAAGGCCGATGAAAGGCAAGCATTTTGAGACGACAGAGGGGATCCAAGCAGCATGCACCGCGGCTCTCAAGGCTATTCCGGAGAATGGCTTCCATAACGCATTCAATGCTTGGAAATCGCGCTGGCAGCTCTGCATCGACGCAAATGGACCCTATTTTGAAAGTTTTTAAAGAATTGTAACGAATGGCTCAATAAATTTTTTTAAATCGACGCAGTCCTATTACTTTCCGGACAAACCCTGTAATTCATTTGATGGCAGGAAAGGTTACTGGCGCTCCCGAGGACCCTAAACTTGTTGATATAAGGGATATCAGACATCTTGACACTGGAGAAACCTATACATACCTGGGCGTGCCTGAAAGCCGCAATTTATGACGCAGCATGAGTTAAGGATCCTCTTCGTTTCAAATATTAAAGATCCTCTTCCAAAAAGGGTCAGGAACTACGAAATGATTGACAAAGAAACGTTTCTTTACAAAGACGCAGAGCAGGCGCCCGAGAAATTTGACCTGAATATTAATATCAGATGTGGGGAAAGTGTATTATTATACCTAGATGCTTCTTTTCTAAAAGACAAAGTAAAGAAAGCAGAGTTTGAAAAATTCCGCCAAGAGGTATTTGGCAAGAAAATGCACGGAAATTTTACAGAAATGTAGAATATAAATCTTTGGCAAAAGAGAAAACTTTTGCTTTTCTCAAATTTTCTGTGCCTAATTCAGGTAGAGAGAGTTTCTTTTTCGCGTGCCGGGACTCTGTTTAGTGTACCACTACCGCATTTCATGTTAAGAAATTCTTAGCAATAGGTGCAGCGCGTGTCATGTACACGCTAAGTTCCTAGAACAGATGCTACCTGGGTGTCCCAAACATGCGAGAACTACGTATCTCTACAAACAGAATGCGGACCTAAGGTTGCTTTATTGCAATCTTTGTCGCTCTGACGGTGCTGAGCGCGGCTCTGCCCTGCCGAACGCTACGAGGGAGATGGAGTCAATTGTCGAAAACGAGAAGTGCTAGATTTTCTAGAACTGCAAATTTTAGGCAACCGTCTCCGTTGCACACTCCAAGCCTGAGATCGTTCTCTAAAACTTCGAAAAACGAACTATAATTATTATAGAATTCTCGGCGCCGGTCGACTACCACATCACTGCTCAGGAGAAGAATAAGAAGAAGATGTATCAAGACCTCAAAAGAGAGCTGCAACAAATTTTCCCAAAAAATTTCGGTTAAAGTAAATCAGAAAGCTGCCATCGTTGGATGGCTTTGTATCCTCAAGACAGAAGAGGGTTTCGCTGGCCTATCGTTGTGATTTCATCGTGGCCTATGATCATCCATGCCTATGATCACCATGCGGCGGTTAAACGACCGCTGCATGGCAAGACGGGTATTAGATCAACATCATAGAAGTGCACAAGATGGTAATATAACACTTTTAGAGACACGTTATGTGTCTTTATGTACCCTTAGGATGCATTATTTGATCATCTATTGAGAACATTTCCATATATTTCTGGCTCTTGCTTTGACACACACACACACATTTGACAGACCCATCGATAGTACTCTTCTAAGTATAGTGTCGTGAAATTTATCATGAAGGGGCTTGTAAAGGTGTTCGCACAAGAAAATACGTATGCAGTATGCTGGAACCAGCTCACGCACGAACCGCCCGTTTACGCACACAGAGTACCAACCAATCATGCGCGAACTGTCGCGCTGCTGCAGTGCGGGCTGACTACGTACCGTTCACATATCGGACCGCCGCTCGAGACGCACAAGTTGTCGACGTTGCGAATTTGTTTTAAGTGCCGGACCGATAGGTGAACGGTACATAGCCAGCTCGCACCGCAGCGGAACGACAGATCGCACGCTACTGATTGGCG
This sequence comes from Belonocnema kinseyi, assembly GCF_010883055.1. Lineage (NCBI taxonomy): Eukaryota > Metazoa > Arthropoda > Insecta > Hymenoptera > Cynipidae > Belonocnema > Belonocnema kinseyi. Next base: position 131,847,670 of record NC_046664.1, on the reverse strand, counting down.
TTCTGTATGTGTGCAATAACAGTCCGTGCGTAAGCCGTTTCCAGCATACTGCACACGTATTTTCTTGTGCGTACACCTTTAGCATGCTCTCTTAGTAGAAATGAATGTTCTGCTTCCTGAAGACGGCTTTTAAGCA
>NC_046664.1:131840816-131847434 GCF_010883055.1 Belonocnema kinseyi | reverse complement strand
GTTGATGTACGAATCGCATAAAAGAATCTGTGCAATTTAGAACTGAGTAAGTGTTGCTTCCTTGTTTCAGACCTTTCGTGATCAACTGATCTTTAAGGTAGTAACCGGCAGAATCTCGTCAACTACACCACTTTAAAACAAAAAATTCTTTGTAACTTTCGAACAGAAAACTGCTCATTTCGAAAAATCTTTCTAGATATTTTGGGCTGATGCTGTAAATAGTGCGATTTATCTTCTAAAGCGAGCTGCCACAACTCAGGTAGATAATGCAACTGTGTATGAAATATGGACAGACAAAAAGCCGAATATATCACATCTCAGAATTTTTGGGAGTATGAATATCCTTTTTATACATTCCCAAAGTGCACCGAACAATACTGGATCAGAAACCGAAACAGTTTATTTTTGTTGGGTATAATGGAGAATCATTAAACTATCGCCTATTTAATCACAACATTCGCACATTTTGAGTGAATAGGGATGTATTCTTCGAACATAAATTCACTGAAATTCCAGAAACGACTAGTTTTGAGCCTACTGATTATGAAATGTTTCTTTAGCCAAAAGAAAAGCAACGAGTAGAAGAAAACGCGGGTGATGACGCAGCAGGAGAACATTTTGAAATCCCAGAAAATTCAGCAGTGGCTCCAATGTATCCTGTACAAAACGTTAATGACAACCATCACAATCTTCGTAATCGTCGATTGCTTAGACAGCCAGAAATATATCAAGCAAATTTCGCTGAATACCACGAACAAGTATCATATCAAAAAGTAATCACAGTTGAGAATGCCTACAAATGTATGTACTTTGATTCTTTTAGCTCTCTTAGATAAAGAAATTCCATAAAGAGAGGAAGTGGAATCACTGATGTTTTTAACCCATAACTGGCACTATGGGTCAAAAATACCCAAAAAAATTTTCGAACTCGAATTAGTCCTACTAAATTCGAGAAAATGGACCACTTTTCGACTTTTACCAGTAATTGGCATCACGAACTAAAGGTGAAGTGGATTATTATACAACGGCAAACATCAGAATTCTTAGGACACCTGCCCAAAGTAGACCTTGTGAGACTGTGTGGTATTTAATACCCGTTGTGCCACCAGTCAGTAAAAAAGTTATTTTTAACAAATATTTGTGTCATTGATATTAGTGATTTTCGCTCAGTTTCAAACGTAAGTTTATCATGTGAAGTGAAATTAATATATATTTTTTTCACGATTTCAGTCTCTTGCTCTTGCAGATGGCCTACACTTTCCGGTGATGCTTTCTTCCTGAACAAGCAATCGCTTGCAATCGCGAGCCATCGCCCTATGTGCCATAAAACCGCGCAGGTATTTGCAGCAACTGTGTAGGTTTGAAAGAATAATTACAACTTTCAAAAACTGTTTTTTCATGTTACTTTTGTATTTTTTATGAACTATTTTTATGCATTCGAATAAAAAGAAATTGATTTAAAAGAAAAAATATGGTGTTTTATTTGACCGTAAAATCGAGTTTTTATTTTGCATCATAAATACCTTTTTAGGAATAATAAAAAATGCATTATGTTTTTTTTCTGAAAGTGTAGTATCTCAAAAGTATAACCCTGTAGATAATAATATTAAAAATTACGTAAGTTATGAATTTTTAAGTAAAAAAGTCACTTTATGTCGTTGTTTTTCTTTTTTTGTCTAACTTAAATTCAAGTAATGACTATAAAAACTGATTCCACTTCAAAAAACATGTCTTAAACTACAAAATGTAATTTTCTAGTGCAAATATTCAATACCGGCTGCGCGAGACAGTTTTAAATACGCTGGATGAATAACACCCGTTATACCATTTACGTGATAAAAGGAGTTGTGTCATTTGAAGGTTAACCATAGTAAGTCGTCTCAAAATTTCCTTTGCGGTCAACTGTATTAGTCTGTATCTGTACATGTATAAAACTAATGATCTAACAATTATGATCAAATCTTCTGGCAGGCAGTAAAACAGACTCTAAATTATCTTACTAGGAGATGAACGACTGGCTGTATATTTCAGTAGGCGCATGAACCAGTGAGAAATAAACATATTAACATTTGACATCATTGCATTCGTGAAAGGTGTGAGGATGGAGAAATTCACGTATGCTGTGTACTAACAGAGAATCAGAGTGCTGATATTCTAACCAAAGCATTGGTCAGGGATAGTTTTAAAACATTGTACGGCTATATTGGCCTTTTATGGAATGCATAAGTGTTCAAAGAGTGGGAGTGTTAAGTTTTAAGTTTTAAATTGATTTTTAATACACGGATGATAAAATTAGCATCGTGCCCACTGGAATTGTGGACAGTTCTTTGTGGTGACAGTGATCATAAACCATTTTTATCAATTGACTTCTTCAATTCTTAATCAGATTAGAATATTATTAGACAAAGCTGAATAACATTTTAATCTTATATAGCTGAAGTGAAAAAGTCAATATAATTAGAATCCTCATTAATTCGTATGCACTCACGGAATCGCTTCCATAACACACGCATACGATTTGCGCGATTTATTTGCACAGGTGCTTCCTCAAATGCTTACATTATGCGGACATTTTTGTGTCTAAGGGTTTAAGACAGGAAAATTTCTCATTATTGGAAATACACTAATATTTTGAGTTTTAATTAAAATCATCTATTGAACTATATAAAAAAATGTATATGACTTATTAACAATGAACATTATATAAGAAATAAAAAATTCCGGCCGGGACCCGGTTAGGTAATCCAGCCACTGAACGGATAAAACGGTTGCTCCAGGCAATAAATTGATAACTTGATTTGACCTTAAAAGCTCATCGCAAAGAATATTATGAACTTTAATAGTAGAATCAAGTTAAGAAATTCTCGCCTAAAAATTGGACGAATAGTTTTATTATTGTTGCTCGCATTCAACTATTCAATTGTGTTTTCAAATTCCCATCTGAAATTATGTTCAACTGAATTTTCGATCACGATTTAATTTGACGATTACAAGACGGAGTGACTGTGTTCTTGTTGGTGGTGGGAAACGAAAAATTCCTAGTTTAAACGCAAATTCCAGACGTGGAGACCAGAAAGCCCTAGACATAATGACAGAATCGATAACCGTTTTATTTATTACCTTAAAATGCTGGAAAAAATGCAGTATACCAATTAAATTATTCATTATATTCTTTGGTGAAGTTGAAGAAACTAATTTCTGTTTACTGACCTAATATATTTTTTAATTATACTTTACAAATGAAAATTCATCTAGAAACCATAAGTGAGTCTTTGATCATGTCATGTCTCAAAAACTTTGTAATGTCTACAAATATAGTGTTCTGAGTAGTAAACGGTCGGCTCCGGGCCATGAAATATAACCAGCGTTGGTCCGGCTAGTAAACTCTTGGTTTCTGAATAGGAGATTTCAAAAAAATGTAATCCGGTCGACTCCCGACCAGTTCCCGACCAGAGTTCGACCATGAAACCTAAACAGGGGGAGCCCGACCAGAATCTGAGCAGAAAACTTGTTGTGTTAGAGCTAACCGGGGATATTTCTGCACGTTTAGCTTTAAAAAAGCAACAAGAGGCGACTGATGTCACATTCAATGGTCTCGACCGTTATATAAGGACAAAAACGGCAAAAGACGAAATGCAAACTACACTTGAATAAGTTTATGGTTGATGCGGATACCAATATATAAAATACTTAATAGATAATAAGTAATGAATAGTTAAAATATAAAATATGTTGGAAGGTGATATTATTTGTCTGAGTGTTATAATAATTAATAATTAAAACAATGAGTAAGATGTTAAAATGACATACTTCAGACCTTAGGATTTAGGTGTTGAAAGAATCCTTTATTCACATTCTTTGACGTTTCGAAAACTATACGTTTTCCTCGTCAGTATAGAGTTGTGCATATAAAAGTTCCTTGTATCATATCGACTATATATATGAATCCTCAATTCTCCTTTTCTCAATTGTTCTTTGAGTTATCTTCGTTTCAGATTAATAAATTGAATTGATTTTATTGTGTATATAAAAAATTATATTATTAACAAAACTTAAAAACAGTAGTTAATTTTAAAAGCTACATCTTGGTAGGATGGAAATTAAACTACGTTTTGCTCCATTTTTCAAACGAGAAAAAGACTGAATCTGAAAGTCTGAAGTATGTCATTTTTAGCATCTCACTCGTTGTTTTAAATAAAGTTATAAATAGTGAATAGTAAAATATAAATAGTAGAAAGATAATACATAATAGTATTATGTTTTTTGTCTTTGTCTTTCTTTCTAAAATCATTTTCATGTATATTTCTCTACTTCTAGCTAAGGCTTGTAATACTGAACTTTCTTAAATACGTTTCCTTCTTTCTGTTAACCACTACGCAGGTTCTATCATTCCACCAAGCAACGATTCCAAAACCACAGTACCACACTTCAGTCACTATTCTAACAATTATATCCCGAAGAATAGTTCATGCGCCCTCTATATCCTTATTGCAATTTAGTGCCTCTCAATTCGCCATATTGATGGATTAAAATATCATATTCTGACATTATTTTTACACTTCCGGTTCTTATAAATTTCCAATCTTGATTCGCATATATTCCGTCTTTTTGGTTTTCCTTCTTCTACATCCTTAAGCTAAGTTCATTTTTTATACTAGAAGGTAATTATCTGTTCGAGATTAGAAAACCCCTCATACAAGTGGACCATTTTATGTCTTACCCAATTATTTGTAATAAAGAAGCCCTTTTCTAAGTTTTTTTTATGGAAATGCCGTTTTCTATTTCCTTATACAATTTTGACAATTTAAAGTCCCTTTTCCGACCCCTTAGGTTTCTTTTCCAATCTTAAATCCCCTTTCCCATCCCCTAAAATACCTTTTACATTAATGAAATCCATTTTTATTCGCTGACACTAATTTTTCAATCGCTCGAACCCCTTTTGCAATAAAAAGTCCCCTTTCCAATCTCTCAGACTTCACTTAGAATTGAAATTATTTACATTAACAGTTGATATGAAAAAATCCTCTATGAGGAGAAGCAATGTTCGTGAAATGGTCAGAATTAAGCACCTATCATATTACCCATTGGTAAATACACGACTGGCCTAGCATTGGCCCAGTAAAGATTACCGGAGTTCGATAATCACAGGACTGCATATCGCCGGAATATTAGTTATAATTTGAAAAATGTAAATATTCGAACTTTTTTGTTCATTTTAAATCCAATAACCCGATACTCTAACGATATAACAAAAAAGGTATTTCTAAAATAAATATTAATTCATTCAAAATCATTTCTCTATAACATTAATGGTCCTGCTTAGAATAAATACATTTTTAATACAATACATTTTTAAGATTACACTGCAAATAAAAATTGTAGTACCACGGAGTTCTGTCAAAGAAAAAAATCATCCTTATAATACACAGGTCAAAACATTTTAAACTTTCTTTTTCTTACTGATTATTTTTTAATAATATTCTGTGGGTGGCTGTCTAACGAACTTGACCTGTATTTTCGGACCACAAATCAGTATGCAGAAGGATATTCGAATAAGAACATTCTTTTGAAAGTTATCGCGTCTTCAAATAAAAAAGAGATAGGTAGGCAGACATTTTGTAAAAACTATTCTTTCTGACTGGCCATCGCTAGGTCCCACTGGGAGCAGCTGCATGTATTCATATGAGTAATAAGAATGATACTTAAATTTTTTTTCAATAGAAAAAAAGTTTAAGTACTAACCATATAAAGTATGTTTTCGATACCCATCAGTAATGATCCTGCCTGAATCAGTTTTTATAGCTTTAAAATTTAAGAAGGGAACAGAATTATTAACTTCAATCTCGTGTACAAATTTAAGCCTGGGATGGTAAGAATTAAATTGATTTATAACATAATTTATTTATTTTTAAATTTATTTATTTATTTTAATGAATGTATTGTCGACATAACTAAAATATGTATATACGGAAAAACCTAAATTTTGTATGACAGCACACAAACAGACTTTTTGTTCGAATAAATGATCAAATGAATGAGAATTTAGTATAATTTCGTTTTAAAATAGGGAAAACAGGGTTTGTGTATCAAAAACGTTTAATCGCTATGAAAAATCAGAACGACTGCAACGAGATTCGAACCTAACTTACCTAAAAGCACTAACGCATTCCCTAACAACTAAACCCTACGGCTAACTTACATTATGGAATAATTGTCAAAAATATTGGTTCAGCAGCGTAGCTTGACAACTCAGGACAGTATGACATATATCTGGGCCATTTTTCACGAGTGATTTCTTGCTTTAGACATTTTTTTAATAGTTAGGTTAAATATATCATAACATTCAATGATTAAATTGATTTTTTGTAAAATAGATTTTTTTTAAGGACTTGATAATATTCTTTTATGAATAGCATTCTATAATTTGATATCTCAGTAACTCATTATAATAAACTTGAGTGCATTTAGATGTAATATTTTATAAATTGTACTCATTGAATTAAATTTTATTACCTTAGTACGAGGGTAGTTCAATAAGTCCTTAGAATGAAGTATAAAAACAATTTTTTTTGGGTAAATTTTTTTTTATTTTTCAACATAATCTTCTTGGAGCTCTAT
>NC_046664.1:131839268-131840716 GCF_010883055.1 Belonocnema kinseyi | reverse complement strand
CTTCTATCCTTCAACACCATATCGTGGATTTTATTGATTATTTCGGGAGTACTTGCTTCTACGGGCCTTCCTGAACGTGGTTCGTCACTTATTGATGTACGATCACGCTTAAATTCATTTACCCAGTTATAAACCTATGCTAAGGCAGGGGCAGATGTGCCATGAACTGAGTCCAATTCATTTTTTATCTCATTTGGAGTTAAACCCTTTTAATGAAAATGTTTGATTACCGCTCTGAACTCGTTTTTTTTTTCATTTTTCTTAACGAACAATTTTTTTTTCAATTGGTTATAAAAACACGTTAACTCAGAAGATGTGGACTGTGACTGCACCATATATCTAGTAGGGAGTGGTGCTGACTGAAAACAGATGATTTGGAGCGATTCGCGCGCCATATGTTGGTCATTCTAAGGACTTATTGAACTACCCTCGTATTACGCTGTCGGCTTGTACGAAGCCGGTTTTTGGATAAAATTTTTATATTTTGTTTAATAATCAAATTAGAGGAAATAACAGAGAAAAATTGCAGTGACGCTCTGTGTAGCCATGTATGGATTCTCGCAGTACTCTCCACCGACACTTGTAAAACCGAAGAGGCAGATTCCCTGGAGTGAATTGAATTGCTCGTAAATAATAACCCTTTCATTGTTATCAGAAACAGACCAGTTACAAAAACTGATATCAGGAAGGTATGGCTTGATTCGATTCTTATTAGAAGAATTAGTTTATTGACATAATTTGAATAAATTAAACAAAAGATGAATGAAAATCGGTTAATATTTGCAGTAATAATGGAAACATTAAATTATATACAAAAGTCTACACGAAGAATATTTGTGTTTTAAATTTTACATAACTTAGTTCGCTAAACGGAGGGCATGATGGGATTTCATTAAATTGTATAACTTGTAGACATGTATAATGAAATAGGGTAATATTTGATATTAAAGTATCAATTATTAATATAAATTCATTATAGTTTAATTCGCGATTCAGTAAGAAATAATACAACTAGATAATAAAGATTACCTGACAGTTGGGTAAAATGAGATGTCGATTGCCGACCAGTTAGGTAAAATAATTTGAACTACTAGTTACAGTTTCAATCAAAGAAAACAAAGTCTGCCGCTCTAAATATGTGAATTCTATAACCCACTCATATAAAATTTCGTGCATCATAAAAAAATATATATTCTTGCTACATCCAGATTCCGTGGAAGGTCATCCACCACTAAACACTTCCTTACACAATTTGTCTTAAACAATTACATTATATTACAATACATTACATATAATATGGTAGCATGCTTTTAACGATATTAACGCTTTTAAAAATCGAAAACGCATTGACGGGTGTCGAACCACCTAATCTAAGTTTAACGCGTTTAATCGCTAACGTCCAGACCTCACGGCTAACTTAACAGTTAGAATATCGATAAAAAAATATC
>NC_046664.1:131824616-131839168 GCF_010883055.1 Belonocnema kinseyi | reverse complement strand
TGACGGGTGTCGAACCACCTAATCTAAGTTTAACGCGTTTAATCGCTAACGTCCAGACCTCACGGCTAACTTAACAGTTAGAATATCGATAAAAAAATATCGATTCGCGCGCCATCTGTTGGTCATTATAAGGACTTATTGAACTACCCTCGTATATACGTTTCGTGAGAAAGAATTCCTAATATTCGAAATCCCACGGTAAATGAATGCATTGATAATAGGAAAAGTTAACTATTATTTAAAATGTTGTGAATCATAACCTTTCGGCTCGATCGGAAAATGGCGGAAACAATCGAGGAGCATTCTTACACAAAACCATATGAAAAATAAATAAACGCAGGTCAACAAAGAAATGTGTCGGCATATGTGTAACATATGTGTCGCACCTCATGCATGTCGCACGCGTGCCGATGAAGTGCATCCCTTCCATTTTTTTATTCTGTTTTGTGGAGTCCAAATTTGAACTTTAGACTTTTTAAGTAAACTTCAAATGTAAACTTCAAATATTCTAATTTTACCTTCAATGCCAGTGAACGAAATACCAACAGAAAGAAGTATTTAGAAAATTATACGTATTTCTTATCTTTAATATTAAACATCTTTTCAATTCATTTTGGGTTTCTAAACCTCAAAATTCAATTATCGACATCCCAGAATGAATTTGGAAAAGGACCCTGCAGCAAATGTACATGAAATGGGTTTCGGTCGATTTTGATTAAACTTCGTAAAATTGTAGTTCTCAATGTCTCGATCAAAAGTGTTATGAGACACAAAGTCCTAAAATGGACAGTTTTCGAGTTATAGAGGGTTAAACATCCAACCCTTTTAAAAAACATTACCAAATATCTCGAAAACTGCAACTCTGCGAAAAGAATGGTCCCTGTGAAAGTTATTAGGCTCTAACGGTGAAATGCAAAGAAAGTCATGGCCTTAAAACACAAGTCATTTTTCAAGGTCATTCAATGTGAACTTGTCATTTATTGCTAATATTCAACCAATAAAGACAAGATATGAAAAGGAAATCAATATAGAACCCATAAAGGCAAGAAATTAGAATGACTTAGTCAATAGCCAGCCAATGAAGGCAAGTCATGAGTGCGATTTAGTGATTATCTAGCCAATGAAAGCAAGATTTGTCCAGGATGTTGTCAATATCTAGCCAATGAAGGCATGAAATGAACTTCATTTAGACAATAACCAGCCAATTAAGGCGAGACGTGAGCGAGATATAGTCATTATCTAGCCAATGAAGGCAAGACATGAGTGAGATTTAGTCATTATCTAGCCAATGGAGGCAAGATTTGTCCAGGATGTTGTCAATATCTAGCCAATGAAGGCATGAAATGAGCTTAATTTAGACAATATCCGGCCAATGAAGGCATGAAATGAGCTTTATTTAGACAATATCCGGCCAATAAAGGCAAGACATAAGCAAGATTTAGTCATTGCCTAGCCAATGAAGGCAAGAGATGACCAGGATGTCGTCGATCTAGCCAACGAAGGAAACTTCTGGTAACTGAATATCTTTTCCTGGTAATCGATTTCCTGCGTCATTTATGGTCTCAATCAGCCTTTGTGATGGAAAGCGAATTCGTTCTTAATGCCGAGCATACCCCAAGAACCATAATACACTGCTTATATGTGCACAAGTTCCAAGCGTTCTAGCACCTGACTGGTATGTACAATAATATCCTCCTATAGGATTAAGTTCTTTATCGTCAGCCATACCATCATGTCATCATCACTATTCGGTCTATTATTAATCCAGAGTTGATGCTTAGACGCGTTTCGAAATCGAGTAAAAACTCTGAATTTTATCAATCCTGGCTGTGGTATTCGATTATCCCCTTGTAGCATTTCAATGTGGAATTCTTTATCATTGTCTCTTTGCAGTTTGTCTTGTATGTAAGAAGGTGCAAGTTTAAATTGATAAACCCTGACTGTGAGTTCTTTTAAGAATTCAAGTGCCAGGAATGGGGAATTCAATAATTGGCCCACATCTAATTGAACGTTTTTCTGCCTCAAACAGCGCTTGCACGACATTCGGTTCCTTAGATTTTTCAAGTAATTCATTAGCCATTTCGGCATTAGCTCCTTCCATGAAAATTAATGGATGGTATCTGTTAATTATAGCTCGGGCTATCCGACAAAAATCGCCTAGGTTCGGAACGTGTTGTATCTGTACTACTTGCTGAAAGAATTTGAAAATTGATTTGATGTGTCCGTTCCTAGCTTCAACGATCCATCTAGACTTTGTCACTAGACGCGATTTGTTAGCATCTTTTGTTATAAGTTGATGCTAATGTCGTGAAAGAAGAGCTGGCATTTTCCAGATAATAACCAAACGCGCTAAAATATTAGTTGCATCTCGGTATCCCCTATCAACAATGACAATATCGTCTTCTTGGAACCACCTTCGAATTCTGTCAGCCTCTATTGCGAATTCATGTTGTAATATAGCAGCATCATTATTACGGCTGTAACATGCCTACCAATATAATCTTCTCTCACAATTGCGTCGAATCCGGTGTTGTTAAGTACGAAACGTTGCATGAAGGATTGTCTGACCGTGGCGATGGCTCCACTAAGTGACTGTCTACTAGGGTATTGGAACATGACCTTGAGAAAAGCATCCGATAGACCTTGACGCAGTTTACATAGAAACATCAGCAAATCTCTCTTTTCCACATAATTGTAACCACCTTCACGGGGAACTCTAGCACAAAAATTTGACAATTCTCCAAACTGTTCTTTGGTTACAGGACAAAGACATTAAAATTCAGAGAAAATAAAACAGAATAACAAAATCACATGTAGCAATCTGCCTCGTAGTATCGTAAATGTGTACGCAGAAAGCAATCGCCAATTAGAAGAAATAAAAGAACAGCCAAAACAAGTGAACCACACTGGCCCGCTGTAACGGCAATATGTACTCAGAAACAAATCGCCCGTTCTTTATGAACACAAAATGACTCGCAAAAAAATGATAGCAGAGCTCTGAAGTTATTGTTCTTATGATTATAAAAGTACTAATGGGGCTTATCATACATGCGTGCTGCGCGCGCTAATACCCATTTTATATTATATTGTCCTTTGTTTTCTTTTTCAAGGGGGAGAGGGATCAAGAAGGGCGTAAGTTACGTGAGAGTCAAGAAGGACGTATCCTGAAAACATCCTTCTCATGATTTTTCTTCATTGGCTGGCTATTGACTAAGTCATTCTCATTTCTTCCTTTTATGGGTTCTATATGGATTTCCTCTTTATATCTTGTCCTCATTGGCTGAATATTAGCAATAAATGAAAAGGTCACATTGAATGACCTTGAAAAATGACCTGTATCTTAAGGCCATGACTTTCTTTGCATTTCCCCATTAGAGCCCAATAACTTTCATAGGGAACATTTTTTTCGCAGAGCTGCAGTTTTCGAGATGATTGGTAATGTTTCTTAAAAGGGTTGGATGTTTAACCCTCTATAACTCGAAAACTGTCCATTTTCGGACTTTGTGCCCCATAACACTTTTGATCGAAACATTGAGAACTAGAATTTTACGAAGGTTAATCAAAATCGACCAAAAGCCATTTCATGTACATTTGCTGCGGGGTCCTTTGTGAACTGGTGAAATGAACATGACCACAATATCGAAGGTATTCCTTTTCACCAAAAATTTCGTCCTTTCGTTTAAAAACACTTATAATTGTACAAAATGATGTTTCTTATTGTCTAAAACAACTGAAGTGCATAATATTTTTAAAAATAAACTTTGCAAATAACTTTAACAGACTTTAACAGACAAATAACTTTAACAGATATTATAAAGTTCGATGCTATTTTCTACTGTAAAAGCATAACTCTTACATCACAACTTGACCCTTAACAGGTCCGTACGACTATGTCTAAGAGAAATGGCCGAAGAGTGAACTTAGACGGGGCACAGATGGTAGAAACTTAGCTACAAAAGTGATGGTAGGTGGCGCAAATAGGTTTGTTGATGAGGGGCGTACAGACGCAAGAGGATCGCGCTGTCATCTGTCTCTCATAATAGTAAGGTTATGTTATGATATTTGTAAACAATTCTTTTTTATTTTTATAAATATTAACGAAATGTCAGCAATTGATCGCAACGAATGTAATGTACACGCTTGTAAGAGAGGACGAGCGCCTGGTCAATAATCTGTGAGTCACCTGTTTCACAGAGGAAAAAGTCGGGGAAGTTCGTGGGTTGAACTTTGTAAAAATGAAGAGTGGTCCCAACTCAGTTTTTAAGAGATTATTTCTTCTAATCAATTTATTTTCACGGACCATTTTGCGAAAAATTGCTTTTACTCTACTTAGCACGGACAAAGTTGGTTACTTGAAGGTTCTAAACATTCTAGTGCGGTAAGTTTTTCGGTTATAATTCCCGGGCTTTCCCAAGCTACAAACCATTTTCACGGCCAATGAAATAAAAAAATTTAAACTCCAAAGCTAAAACATTTGCCATTCCAAGTAATAAACACTGAGCTGCAAATCATTTTAAGCCATTTTAAAGTAGAAATATTTCAAATTAAGCGATTACATTTTTGTTATATACTAATCAATTCTTAAATTAAAAGTTAAATTATTTTTAATTTAAATGGTATAAAAATTCTTAAAAAGCTTTGAAATTTAATTTCAGATTCATAAAACATAAAGATGTTGTTTTAAATTTATTCAAATTGTTAAAAACTTTTAAAATGTTGTCAGATCATCTACATATCTTTTTAAATTATTCGAATTATTTCTAACTTTTGTTTAATCCGTTCTTAAAATATTTCAGATTTACTTTGATAAATTTCGAGATCTTTTGAATCTTTTGAATCTCTTGAAATATTCTCTAAAAATTAATTTTTCAAAATAAAAAGTTACTTTAAATATTCCTAGGAATCTGAAGAAAATGTTTTTTATACTTTGGAAGCCTTTCGCAATTCTTAAAAATCTTCTACATTTGTTGTAAAATTTTATAAATCTAAATATCTAAAAACGTATATTTTGTTTTAAATTAGGCTGTGGGCTATTAACACTGAAATTTCGATACGAATAGCCAGATTTTGTCGGTATACGTAAAAATTTGTTAAATGATTTGAATTTATATAAAATTTTTAATTCATTTTGAATATTTTCAGATCTTCTAAATACCTCTTCAACTTACTCGATTTTTTTCTTGGAGTTATAAGCTATCAATATATATTATACATGAAAATTCCATAATTTTGCTTGTAATTTTGCAGATCCTACGAAGGAGAATCATATGATAGCGTTACAAGGAGAAGGTGGGCATGGTGATGGTACGGGCTGGGTTAAGGGAGCTACAGAAAATATGTTGGTGAATGGCGTCAATCAACCAAATCAGGAGATGGATGAGAATTCCAGAAAAAGGAACGTGCTGATTTTGAAGAAAAGAACCCTGAACCAAAAAGACCGAAAGCCACGAAATATCACAGCTTTCGTGTTTGGTATAACAATCGTTCAGTCTTTCGCATTTTTGAAATAAGGAACCCTTTAGAAAAAAGATTCTATTCTAAATTGCAGGAAGTAAAAGAGGAAAACTCGGCAAAAAGGAAAAAGATCACCAGGTATGTAAATTGGATGAGAAAGTGTCCTTTTCTTAAAAGAAAACTTTCCAGAAATGTGAAATTTTGAGCTTGGTGGAGATTTAGTGCTTTTTCGGAAGATTGTATATGTATTATATGTTACACATGGGAAGTCAAATTTTCAAATATTTTAGATGTACTTTGACTATGAATACTTTCGATTTATGATTATTTATACAAGTAAAATATTACTTATTATTATGTACTTTAATATTATTTGTATAAGCTTGCAAACTTGTACGGAGGTTCAATATAATACAATGTGTTCATATTCTCTTGATAGAAAGTAATTTTAATAGCAAAAATATTGGCAATAGAAAGCAGTTTCGCTATAAAATAGTTTTGCTAGAAACTTAGTCTACGATATAATTACAACTTGAATAATAGATAGATAAACGTTTATTTTTCGGCCTGCTAGCCTTATAGAATTGACTTGCTTACACTTCTATTTTTTTGTTACAAAATTTGTTTCAAACTATTTCTTACAAAGCACCATCCATCCACACCTTATAGCTAATCCGCTCGTTTCTATAGCCTAACCTTCCCCGCTGCGCCTCGCCTCGCACGTATTTCGCTCTTTTATCGCTATGCCCCGCATTACCAGCCTCTGTCTCCGCGGCTAACACCTAATACTTAACTACTATTTACAATATTTACATTTTTCTTACATCTACTTCCTCTCCTATTTACAATCTTTCCTTCTCCATTCCTCTTCCTCCCTCCTTCTCTTTTTCTCCATCTTACCCAACACCCCCTTCACACATGCCACTGCCCTTTTGTCACCCCTTTCATGCAACAATACCTCCATGCTTATTCCCCTCCTTTCCACCTCTTCACGTTCCTCCAACCAATGCTCCAACTTTGCGTCCCCCTTCCCGCACAATTCACACATTGTCTTCTCTGTAGAAAGCCAGAACCTATTATAACCTTCCATGCTACCGGATCTCATTCTCGCTATAAGTCTCTGACTACCTTGCTCTCCTTTTTCACAAAAATATTGCGCTCTCTCCCTTGGCATAATCCACACATAGTTCCCGTTAAACCTTGACTCTCTTATCCTCTCCTCTCCTTCTGCCTTCTCTTTCTTCATGCTATTCTTTTGAACCAACTCATATACCTTCCTTTCTTCCTCGTGCCTCCTGCTAACTTCATCCATCTGCAATCCATTCGTTCTAAAATACCTTTCCTTTTCCACCTCCATCTTTGCACCACTACGTCTGTTCTCCTTCTCCCACCAACACTCCCCAACCAAATTACTTCCACCGTCTTCCAAAAATTTCTCCTCATATTTACGCGCTCGACTCCCTGTTATAATCCTTAAACACGTTCTTCCTGTCTCCCTCCTAACAATATAGTTCGGCGTATTCCTTGCCAACTCCAGTGTCCACTTTACATACCCCTCCTGTATCCTATTTACCTCCTCACTTACCTTCCAACCCCCCACCTCCACACCGTAAAATAAGACACTCATCACTAGTGAATCAAACAATTTCATTCCCTTTACAAAATCATCTGCGAACAACCTCTCCCCCAGCCCCACACCTGCCTCATTACCACATTTACCCTCCTCGCCCTCTCTTTTATATGACCATACACTCCCTTATTCCATCGAAACAGGAAACCCAAGTACACAAACTTTTTCCCCTGCTGTACCGCTTTTCTTTTCCACTTCCACTCCCCTCCCCTATCTCTCCCACCTCCCTTGCTGAATAACCTTCGACTTGTCCGCATTTAACTCTAGCCTATTTTTGTCCAAGTATCTTCTCAACCACTTCATCATCTCCTTTAAAGCCTCTTCGCTCTTTGCCAGCATCACTATGTCATCTGTATATGCTAGTGACCATATTCTGACTCCTCCTGCCCTCACTCCTCCTACCACTCCGGCCGCTAGCTTACTTTCCATATCCGCCATCAAAATTACAAAAAGCGTTGGTCTAAGTGGGCACCCTTGCCTCAACCCCCTATTTATCCAGAATCCCTCAGAGATTCCCTCCTTATCTTTCACCCTATATTTTATTTCCTCATATACCTCCCTTATCCTCTCGATCAGGCCCTTCTTCACCCCCTCTCTTCCATTGCCTCCCACAACCTCCCTCTATCTACCGAAGGGAACGGGCTCTTTAGATCTTCAAAACACGCGTACACTTTGGCACCCTTTTTGGTTAGTTCTCTATCCACCATGTGTTGCAAGACGTAAATATTCCTTTCCCCTCAACATCCTTGCGCAGCCTATCTGCTCACACCATCGCGTATATTTGTACGCAGTATTCATGAGCGTAATTCCTCTATAATTTTCCTGCTTCTCCCTATAACCTTTCTTATACAGTATAGTATACGATCAATCCCTCCCTCCACCCTCTTGGGAATCCATCCCCCTTCATACTTTTTTCACTAACCCCTTCAGCCTCTGCCTTAACTCTTGTGTGTCAAACAGCGACGTTTCGTTCTCTACCCCGTCTATCCCTGCTGGCTTAGATTTTTTCAATTTTCCTATCTGCTTCTCTATCTCCTCGCCGTTCAGCTCCTCTCCATCTACCTCCCTCGTTCTTCTAATCCCCTCATTTCTCTTTCGTGTATTTGACCCCTGAAATGAATCCTTAAAAATTTTCCTCCATTCGTCGCTCCCTATCTTCTCACTTATGCCCACCCTACGTTTCCCAAACCTATTAATTATCTTCCACACGTCCCCTTCTGTTTTAAAACTTCTCAACTTCTCTTCCAGCTCTTTTTCTTTTTCCCGCTTTTTCTTCTTACGAATCGCCCTAAACTCCTTCCTCATTTCTACGTACTCCTCCCTTTTCGCGGTTCCTTTCTTCCACATTCTGTACTTTTTTTTTTTCTCTTCATCATTTTACATTCATTATCACACCACGGCTTCACCATTCCTTTCTTCTTCTTCTTAAATACCTTATTTTGCACACAACCTTTCACTTTCTCTTGTAGATCCTCCGATATCTCGCCCACCGACTCCCCCTCAAAGCTTACGTTGCTTAACCGCTCCTGATGCTTCTCTATCGCCTCTCTCGTCCATGACACCCTCTCCCCTAACGACCTTTCTTCCCCACCCTGCCTTTCGCCAGCCTCCCCCTGTATCCACAAACATAATGGCTGATGGTCTGATTCCAACCTCTCTTCCACTACGAATTTCTCTATCTCCTCCCACCCTTGCATATCCATAATCACATAATCTATCGCCGATACACTCCCACTTCGTCCCTTTTACCATACCATTCGCCACCGCCCACCCTCTATCCTCCATTCAATCTTTTAGAATATCCCCCTCTTTATTTATTATCTTATCCTTCGATTTTCTTTCAAAGCTCTCCCCTTCCCGCTACGGGCCCCCTTCCCGCCCAATTCTCGCACTAAAGTCTCCCCCCATTACCACCATACCCTCATCTCTCTCTCCTAGTATATTTTATACCCTTTATTTAATCCGTTCCATTCCATCCGTATTGTACACACTTACAAAATCATACATCGACCCTATCTTTACAACCCTCATTTGCACGCCCTCCCCCTCTCCCTCTCCATGAACTTTTTCTCTAATCTATCCCTAACCCCTGTTATAATTCCCCCACTAGCCCTTCCTTTCCTTTTTACTTTGACCGCCTCCTGTAGCCTCCACCTATACTCCCTTGGCAACTTTCGCTCTACTCTATCCCATTCCTTTCTCTCTACCCACGTCTCTAACAGTCTAATCACATCAAATTCCTGAATATACGTCCAGAAATCCTCATCTTTCTTCTTTACGCCTGCTACGTTCCAGTGCAACACCTTTAACACTCCTCCCCCCTGCTTTACTTCCACCTCCCTACTTCCCCCGAAATAAATTCCCCTGCACTTCCTTTAATACCTCCTTCTCCTCGTCCCATACCCACATTTTCTTGTCTATTTTTATTTTCCGATACCCTACCTTCGCCGCTCTCCCTTCCCTCCTCTCCTTCCTAGCCCTGTTATTTAGCATTCTCTGAACATCCCTTTCCTTCCTCGTCAAATCTCGATCGATAGAAATCTTACTGTCCTTTATCCTATTTTTGTTACGCATTACCCCCAATTTTTCTTCCCAGCTCTCCAATTTCACCACCGCCACTTCATTCTCTTTTCTCCCCTCCATCTTAACTTTCCCTTTCTTGCCTTTAACCCACCCCATGCTCTGTAGCAGCGCTTCCACCCCCTCCCTTTCTTCCCCGCTCTTTAGCTTCAATCCTCTTATCACTATATTATTTCTCCTATCTGCCTTCTCTCTTCTCTCCATACTCAACTCAAATGCCGTAATTCTTTCTCTATCCGCTCTCTCCTCGTTTTCATTCCTATGCTCTCCTACTTTCTCTTCTATCATGATCTCCACTTTCTCCTAAATACCTTGCTTCTGGCCCTCTCCCATGTCAACTGCTTCCATTCCCAACCTGCCCTCCACCTTCTCCAGCCTTTTTCCCGCCCCTTCCTTCCACACCATAATATCTTCTTCCATCTCCTTTATTTTATCCTCTTTTTCCTTCCTTACCGACACCAACTCCCTCTGAAATCCTTCTACTTTCCCCCTCAGCTCTCTCACTTCCTTTTCCCATCTCTAATCTTTTACCCTCAGGTCCTCCCTCATACTTTCCATCTGTTCCATAGCCCCCCGTACGACCTCCCTCAACCCTCTAATCTCGCCTATCAGCACCCCGATAGACTCCTTCTCCATCTGCACCTTTATTTTTAAGGAGGGGGGGGGGCGGTGACCTACGTATTCGTACGCTTTTTTTAAAGGGACTCTCTAGCGCGCTTTTCTCCGGACTCTCTTTGCTTTCCCTTTTCCTCTTCAAGAGATCCTCCCTCTGACTTGCACCGGACGCTCTCTTCCTTGCCTAATCTCTTCTTTCGCTACGATTCTTTTCCCTCCCTGACACGCCACTTGACACCGGGCCACACAAAACTAGCCGTCGTGTCCTTCTGGATATTTCCTCCCCGTCTACTTCACTACCAGCACTGCTAGTACTCTCGCTGCCCACCTCCCGCTCGTCCGTCGGTAACTGTAACCTATCCATACACAAAAGTACGCACTGCCGCCAACAGATGTCTCTTAAGGCTGCTGTCGCTAACCGCCCTAAGATTTCAGTTTCTTTGTCCTATTTCACCCCTCACATCCCCTTCAGACACCCTTTTTTCAGACCTTACATCCCATAGCACTACAAAAACCACCCTTGTCCGACAAGCAGGCCCAAAATCCTGAACACAAAACTACCCCGCTAACTTGCAAACCTAACCTCACTTTCCCTATTTAGCTAAATCCCCCCCTCCAACTACAGTGTAAATTAATTCTTATCTTCCCTCACAGCCGTACTCACCTCCTGGACTTCCACCCTCACACTCCACTCACACCTTCGACACAACCTTTGTAAAAACTTCTCACTGTCAGTCACTGCACACTTTCTCACTACCACCACCAACATGCAAGTCCAGCTTGAATAATAAATATGAAATATAAAAGAATTCATGACTGGTCTCTATTTTATGGACCCAATTAGCTTTTTCTGTATTTAATATTAATTTTCGATTTTGTTAGACTGAGAAAAAGAGGTTTGAAGAGTGTCGGCGAGTGTAGGCATAGTAAGAAGTATCTCCGATTCCCCACATATCCGAAGATACACATCAGAAGAAAAAATTATAGCTTTGTCGATCTTTAAACAATCCCCGAAATGCTACAAAATTTATGAGGAAATTTTTCCCTCTGCCCAGTCTAACAGTATTACGGAAAATGTTGCAAAACATCCCAATGGACGCAGGAGTCACCGAAGAAACCAAACGACGATTGGCAGAAGCCATACAAGGTTGCAAAACGGAGAAAGAAAAATTTACGTTTGTCATATGGATCTGTCCGGGTTGTGGATTATTTTATGATAAGGCCACTGACAAAGTAGTCGGTTTCGAGGAGTGGGGAAATGTGAGGACCGAGAAATATGTGGATCACGCTCTAGTCTTTAGGATGCGCATGATCGGGTCTGGAGACAAGTTTCCTCTCACTTTTAATTTTTGTAGTAGGCAGACTACCACATCTCAATTAATAACTGGCATGAAGGATGTCGTACGTGCAATCAAGGAAGCTGGTTTTACAGTTGTGGCGACAGTTTGTGATTGTGGTTCCAGTAACCAGGCGGCTATAAAAACCCTTTTCCAGGATGCAATAAGACTAAAAGGAGAGGATTATGTCTACAGAAGTAAGTTTTAATTCCATGAACTACAGTCCAAAATTTATTCTAATGTTTATGTCCCGGTAATAAGCGTTGAAAAGAACAAAATTAAGATTTTTATATTTTAGCGTCAAAGTGAAGATTATTCTATTCCGTTGAAGAACGTGTTGTCAATATATTTGATTCCTTCTAATTGTACTAATTAGATTGAGAAACATAGCGTTTGCGATTTTTATTTTCCCGTTGGAGAAATTTTTAGAATTTTTAGAATTTTTAGAATTTTTTTCGTCATTTCGGCAAAAGCTAAATATGATTGCTCCCGTAAATCAAAATAGCACACCTTCTTCATGCTCGCCAAGAAATAAAACATGATTTTTCCAAAAATAATTTCCTCATAATAAGTACTCGTTTACATTGAATCTAATACTTTTAATAAACAGTTAAAAGTGTGTACAAAAATGCACAAAAAATTTAAGGAAAAATGAAGGAATTTGAGCAAGAGTTATTCATAGTCAACTCAGAATTATCCCCTGAAATAGTTTTAAATATTGTAGGATATTAATATTTATTGTATTACATAATATTGTACTACATGATGTAGTATATTGCAGAAGTTCAATAATTTTATCAAAAAATAAGAAAATTTGAAAGAAATTACTTGATTGACACTGAGACAGAAAGGGTTATAAATAATTTTCCGTATACACATTTTTGACTAAGAATCTATACTCTTGTAAAAAAACATATTTCTTAGTAATGCTGCCTCCAATAAAAAAAGTCAGAAGGTCTGACTTTTATGACGATTCGTGAATTTTTTATCACTACTCCAGGGTGGCCGTTTCAATCGACGAAATAAATTCCTAGTCATTTTCCGGTTCGCAAACATTTTTCACGGTCAATGAAATTAAAAAAGGAATACTAAATCTAGAATATTTTCCACTTGAGGTAATAAAAACTGAATACAACTGAGTTGTATTCAAATGCTCAATAATTGACGCTTATAAAATTGAAGGTACTAACATTTTTCAATATAAAAAAATATAAATAAATGTTATCATTTTCAGTGCTCTAAATTAAAAAATCAATCAATGAACTTTAAAGTTTACATCAAATATTAAAAAATTGAAACCCTTTAATTTTTAACGTTAAAATAAAAAAATTCTTAAATTCAGAACTTATTTAAAATCGTTTTGTCAAATCGTTTTTGTTCACTTTTTATTAATGAAAGTACAGATAAATTTTTTAAAACTTTTATTTATTTACTAAATAAAAAATTGTGTTATCTGAAATTTTCAACTTTATAGGCTTTTATTTTTGTTTGTACAAGTCTTTAAGAAAGCATTTAAAATTGGTAAAATCGAACTTGAATAGATTTTTCCTCTACAAATTTGTAAAATTCCCGATAAAACCAAAAAATTCACTGTCATTTCCCGGTTTTTACTGGTCTCAAAAAACTCCTGGTCATTTCCCGGTTCAGCGGCTACCCTGCTACTCACATTGATTCGGGCTCATGGGTTGTGTACATTGATTGATTGAATGTGTTGAATTAAATTTTTAATTTAAGATAAATTAAGTAATTAATGCGAACTCAAGGACATATTAAACAGAAAATATGTCCAAATTATTACACACATTTTGTCTGTATTTCCTGTGTTTCTATTTGTAAAAAATGCAAAAAGTAATCAATTTAAAATTGCAAAATATGCATGAGGTGTCTTTTACAAGACTAGCTTTTTAAAAATGTGATTGAAATTTTAAATCGACAATAAATTGAAGAATGAATGACAGATTCTTGAAAAAAACACACACAAAATACGAAAAAAATATTTGTACTCATTTTTACATACTTTCTGATTAATATATGCTGAATTTTGAATTAATTATTAAGTTTATCTTTAACTAAAATTGTCCTTCAGACATTCAAAGCATCAATGTATACATAAATGCGCACTAATGCATGCTCATATTGCCTTAGTTGCTAAAATGGTGGTAGGTGGCGCTGAATTCCGCCATTTCTTCAACACACAGTCGTACAGGCCTGACTCTCACATAAACTGCCTGACGGCAAAGTCGGCAACGATGTCCGGTGAACCGTGAAGTTTGACATTGGCGAATGTACAATGCGCAGGTAAAAATATCTTTTGAAATAAAATAAATACATAATTGATAAGAAATAAAATATTAATTTGATTTAACTGTATTGAATTTGCTCAATACGAAATATTATTGATACATTGTTTATATGTATTCATATAAATGATCATCTTTTTTCACGCAAGCACTTACCCATCATTTATTCTCGGAATGTGCTTGCCATTTGCGTGCGACATGGGTCGCATCGTGCAAGTCGCATGCGCGCTTGAAGCGTGCGTCGCAGGATTATTATCTGGGACTTTGTCGTCTTCTTCTTTTAAATATTCGTACGCTAATATCAAACTTCCTAGTGGGCACAAAAATTAAGGATCTCCTAGAGACGATTTTCGACATCCCCAAGACGTCTTTTATAACATGTCTTTTGGTCATCCTACGAATACTCTTAAACGTCTAATGTCAGTACGAAAGATGTCCCGAGGACGTCCATGTCTTTAAGACGGCTTTAGGTCATCTTTAGAACATTGGACGTCCTAGGTACGTTAATTGGCCTGGCATAGGGCCTCCTAGGAACGTCCCAAGGACATTCTTGGGATTTTCATAGTTTTGTGCCCACTGGGCTATTTTGAAGTTACATACACTTACTATAGAAAAAGCGTTATTTGTGTGTATGTA
>NC_046664.1:131813681-131824606 GCF_010883055.1 Belonocnema kinseyi | reverse complement strand
AATGTAAGGCAAAAGCGTTACGTAATACTTGGACGCTCCCTATGTTGTATTATCATTTAATACATTTTTCATTTTTTATGATAATATTTTTTGTTAAGAATAATTATGATATTTCTTGTATATGTATGAGAAATTAACAATTGTTTGTTACATTTAATAAATGATTGTGTTTATTAATACTTTGCAAAAATGGTGTATCAACTTTTGTAATTTTATTATTATACCAAAATTGTTGCGCTGTATCAAGCATGATATGCCTTAACAAATGAAGATCAACAAATATACAAAACAATTGTAGATACAGCAGATCCAAAACTGTTTTTCCTTTTTTTGACTGTTTCAATTTTCAATCAGTATTTCAGCTAAATTCAGCAATATATTCCGTCTTACGGTCAATGATAAAGTCGAAATAAAAACATCCGAAATAACTTGTGAAAAACATATTTATTTCTTTTAAAAAATCCTCAAAGTTTCGACCAACACTGTGGGTCTTTTTCAAGAGTCAATATACATATCTGAATTAATTATGTCTTTATGTTTAATTATATTTAAGCGTGCATGAAAATTGCTACAAATGAGTATATTTTGAAATTATTTATCGAGTCGTTGTTTGTTATCTATATTTTTTTCTTTACTGTTCAATTCATTTCCTAACATGTTAGTATACACTGAGAGACCTTTTGTTAAAATAAATGAAAAAAATGAATTAGAATATAATATAATATCGTTCCAAAATAGGGACAACCAAAGTTTCATGATACTTATTCGTATTATAGTACCGAAGTTTTTGATATTAACATACGAGTGTTTAAAACACGAAGACGATAAAGTAGTATTCTTAATACGAAATAATATGAATCTCCATTTCAAGAATCAACACTATGAAAAAAACTATATTCTTTTTACTGCGTTTTCAAAAAATAACTTGAATAAGGAATATAGTGAATATCATAATCTGAAAAAGGTATTTTTGAAATTGATTTTGTCAATATGAAGTTTTGAAACCTCAAACGCATAGCGAACTATAGAATTATTATTCTTTATTTTTAATATAATGTCATTTGAAAATACTCCTCGATTGTTTCCGTAATTTCCCGATCGAGCCGAAAGCTTATGATTTACAACATTTTAAATAAAACTTAACACTTTCTATTTTCAATTCATTCATTTACCGTAGGATTTAAAATATTAGGAATTCTTTCTCACGAAACATATAAACTAAGTTAATAAGATTTAATTCAATGAGTACAATTTATAAAATATTACATCTAAATACACTTAAGTTTATTATACTTATTGAGATATCAAATTATAGAATTCTATACATAAAAGTATATTATCAGATCCTTGAAAAAAGTCTATTTTATTAAAAAATCAATTCAATCGTTGAAAGTGATAAAATTCTTAAACTATCTCTTAACAAAATATCTAAAGCAACAAATCACTCGTGAAAAAGGGCCCAGATATTTGTCATACTACCCTGAGTTGTCAAGCTACATTGCTTTGCCAAGATTTTGGAAAATTATTCCATAACGTAAGTAAGCCGTGGGGTTTAGTAGTTAGAGAATGCGTTAATGCTTTAAGTAAGTTAGGTTCGAATCTCGTTGCAGCCGTTCTGATTTTACATAGCGATTAAGCGTGCGATTATGTATGTAGTGGATGAATTAAGTATATAATAATAAAAATGATAATTGTACTTGTGTTTCCGTATTTAATTGTATTTGATTTGTGTATTTAGTTCCTCCTTCTGAAGGCTAAATCTTTTGGTGAAGTGAGTTGTTTTTCATATTCTCGTTTCAGATTCTCATATGGTTTGTATGACAACTTCAAAAGATGTTTTCGCTCTTTCGAATAAAATATATGGCTATCGTTTTAACCTCGCTTGTAAACTCTGATATAGTCAATTTGAATTTCCCACAAACTTTAAAAGAGTTAATGCAATATCCTTCCGATTTGTTGAAACAAAAATATTAATGCTGACGGCTGAAAACCGCTATAACAATTTTTGATACGCAAACCCTGTTTTCCTTATTTTGAAACGAAATTATACTAAATTGTCATTCATTTTATCATTTATTCTAACAAAAAGTCTCTCAGTGTATACATTAGTTGGTAAAGGCACAATGACTAAAAAATTCTTAATTCCTCACATTATTAGTAACATTAGTGAGATTTTTCGGTAATAAGTCATAAATGCGACAGTTCACAAGGAATTACAAAACATTAAAATAGTATTTCTCAGAAAGACGTTAGTGGAGCGATGTTATTTGTCTGTGTAATATAATGCATTATAAACGAGATTTAAATTATTACAGTGAAAACCCTCAATAGCCCTCCCTTCTATAGCCCTTCCGACAATTGATGCCACGCCGCAGGTAGGTTTAACAGGAGCTGCGCGGGTTGCGCGGAGTCTGCGGTTGTCAATCAGGCGAGCACACAGTCATGAACAAACAAAAGCGGAGCGGGCTAGAATGAGTTAGTTCCCACCTACCGTAAGCCCCAAAATCGGTTCTATAGAAGATATTCAGTGTAATTCTATTCCTTTTTTAAATGTTAAAGTTCTAACAAAGTGATTCAGGCATGAACATTAGGGTGGTCCAAAAAGGCGACTTTTAAATAAATGCAAACGATCCCCCCAAATCGTTCCAAATTAAAAAAAAAAATAAAGCCATGTTTTAAAATTTTTTTTTAATTTTTATTTTCAATGGTGCCTATTGGAACTTCAAATTTGCATGGGAAAATCCTTGAGGAAAAGTCACTTTTTAAAATTATTTCTTGAAAAAAAGATCCTACTCCATCTTCACTCCAGTGGGAATCGAACCACAAAACTTCTGAGTGTCGGTCAGGCGCTTTTCCAATTAAGCTATTAGAGGGATCAGAATAAGAACTCTTAATTCAAGAACATAACGCTAATTTTTAGCTAGGTGTTAATGGTACAAGTAATTATTAAAAAAATTTTTAATTTATCTGCTATATCATCAGAGATTGTACCTTACCGACAGTAGATCAACCCTCCAAACCACGAAGGCAGAAAATCTACATAATATCGATGGAGTAGGATCTTTTTTTCAAGAAATAATCTTAATTTAAAAATATTATTTTCCATCTAGTCTTATTAAGACGTTAAGCATTTTCCGTTATTGAAGATTATTAACTTGATCGATATTCTGTAGATTTTCTGCCTTTGTGGTTTGGAGAGTTGATCTACTGTCGGTAAGGTATAATCTCTGATGAATTCGCCTAAAAGCTCTTTTTTGAGATCGGGATGACCGTTTATTATCTCAAAAAGACTTCATTTATTTCGAAATTTCTTCCTACTGTTTAAACAATTAGTTATTATTATGATTGTCCAACTTTTTTCAAATTATGGTAGAAAACTTAGTTTTTCTTGTAATAAACCTATAGAATTTAATTTCCAGGTGCCTTGTCTACATTATCTATTTATTCCTCAATTGTTCAAACAAATTCAATTTGTCTAAACAAATTTTTTTTTGTTCAATTCGCCTAAAATTCTGTTTTTGTTTTAGATCGGACTGGTCAGCTGTTATTTTTAAGGTACATTATTCATATGTTCAATTAATTCCCATTGTTTAAATAATACAATTATTATTTATTTTCAACATTTCATCAAATAATTTGGGAAAATTCATCTTTTTTGGTAACAGAATCATGATGTGACTTGTTTATCAATCAATTTTGAAAGAATTTTCTCACACAGATTTGGGAAATTATTTGAAAATATGAATAATGTCACTTAAAAATGACAGTTGGCCAGTCCGATCTAAAGAAAAACATAGTTTTAGGCGAATTGAAAAAAAAATTTGTTTAGACAAATTGAATTTGTTTGAACACTTGAGGATTAATTAGATAATGTAGACAAGATACCTTGAAATTAAAATCTATAGGTTTATCGCAAGAAAAGCTGAATTTTCTAAAATAATTTAAAAAAGGTTGAACATTCATAATAATAATTAATTGTTTAAACAATAGGAAGAAATATTGAAATAAATGAAGTCTTTTTGAGATAATTTACTGCCATTCCGATCTCAAAAAACAGCTTTTAGGCGAATTTTCAAAAGAAACAGATTATTTAAACAAATAGAATTTGTTTAAATAAATAAAAATCCACAGAAAAAAAATTTGTGAACATTACGATAGACCTATTGTAAAGATTTCCGGAAAAAAGGAGAACAAACTGCTTAAAAGAGCCAATTTTCTGAAAACCGTACATTTTTTTATTTGAGGGTAGTTTTCAGGGCACCGTAGGGGTAGGTTAGGGGCGTCAAACGCATATGTATGGTAGGTAAAATTCTTCGCTGGAAAGTTCTCTACAAATCTTATAATTTTAATGTTAACTTTTCCCTAACCCTGAATAATTATTCGAAAAATACAAAAAAGTGACTTTGTCCCAAGCATTTTCCAATGGAAATTTGAAGTCCCGACAGGCACCCTAATGATCATTACTAATTGGTATAGAAAAGATACTTATTCTGACTGATACTTAAACATTTGATATAGCTATTCAATTATCAAATAAATCCTTTTATAGATCAAACGTTGACTTGATCACAAAAATCTCCTTCTTTAGATAATTACTCAACAGAATTTATTTAAACACATGCAAATAATAAAATCAAAACACTTTTTGAATAATTTACTCTGTCCTAATGAGGAGAATATTTCGTGCTTTTCTATGGCCAGAAGTGTATCATTAACATCAAACTGTTCATTTTATTACACAGCCACACAAAGAAAAAAGTGTGCGGATCTGGTAACAAGACACACGTATTCCTATGGATTTTGGGGCGCTGAATTCAAATTCGACATCAAAAATCACCCATCACGTCATGGTTGAGCCATAACCTCAAAAAATGACGAAAAATCATGCATTGAGGCAAATTAATTTCAAAATAATGCCAGTGATGCAAATTTTCATTTCAAACACATGTCGACAACTGTGAAGGAGCAACCCTTGCCTGATATCAGCTTATTTAACATAACTTTACCCAACAGAACCTGACCTCACCTAACCTAAATTAACATAAATTTATTGAACTACACGTAAAGCTCTGGAAGCATATTTTTCCAGTAGCAAATGTGTACTACATCGAATGGGTCAACTCGAGCCTAACCTAGAAATAAATCTAACCTAGCATAACCTAACCTAACCTCACGAAACACAATTAAACTGATTGTGTTGTCCCGTTGTGTTTGCGGTACCGTTTGAATCAGCTTCGGCTTAACCTGCTAAGAGGTCAAACCTATCCTAACCTAAAAAAACCTAACCTAACCTAATTCAACTTCACGTTACACAATTAAACTCATTGTATTGTCCCGTTGTTTTTCCGTTACCGTTTCATTCAGCTTCGGCTTAACCTACATAGAGGTTTAACCTATCCTAATCTAACAAAACCTGACCTAACCTAACCTAGCCGAACGAAATTCAACCACACGTGTAGCTATGTAATCGTACGGTTCTCAGTCTTAAATGTGTGTTATATTCAAGAGGTTAACTCGATCTTAACCTACAAATGAATCTAATTTAACAGAACCTAACGAAACTTTGCTTAACACAACACAACTTAACTTAAGTGTTTCCGTTGTAACACAATAAAATTCATTTCATTGTACTACAGGTGGTTAAAAATTTAGACCTGGTTACAGACACAGGCGAATAATGCTAGCAACAAGCGGTTACGAAACTCCAGACATTTACTGCTATTAATGTCAAAATATGAAAGTACGCAAGAACAGGGTTGCCAGCGTAATCGGTTAGGTTAGGTCAGGTTTTGTTAGGTTAGGATAGGTTAAACCTCTATGTAGGTTAAGCCGAAGCTGAATGAACCGGTACCGCAAACACAACGGGACAACACCATCAGTTTAATTTTGTTTCGTGAGGTTATGTTAGGTTAGGCTAGATTAGATTTATTTCTAGGTTAGGCTCGAGTTGACCCATTCGATGTAGCACACATTTGCTACTGGGAAAATATGCTTCCAGAGCTTTACGTGTAGTTCAATAAATTAATGTTAATTCACGTTAGGTGAGGTCAGGTTCTGTTGAGTAAAGTTATGTTAAATAAGTTGATATCAGGCAAGGGTTGATCCTTCACAGTTGTTGACATGTTTTTGAAGTGAAAATTTGTATCACTGGCATTATTTTGAAATTTATTTGCCTCAGTGCATGATTTTTCGTCATTTTTTGAGGTTATGGCTCAGCCATGACGTGATGGGTGATTTTTGATACCGAATTTGAATTCAGCTCCCCAAAATTCATAGGAATACGTGTGTCTTGTTACCAGATCCGCACACTTTTTTTTGTGTGACAAACAATGTTTCTTTGTTTGATGTGCCGTTTTTTTCGTTGTTTTTTTTTAATTTAAGGCCATTTTACATCTTTTTATAATTACGTAAAATGTCATTTTTCATGAAAATTAAAAATTTTTAATGAAGAAACTGAGAAATTTGCTCGATAAATGCCACAATTTTTTCAAGCTTTTTGTGTAACGTTTTTCTTTTTAGATGTATCAGACCTAGGTGAATTGCAGATCATCTGTTCTGAGAACAGTACTGGGCCAGTTATGCGTTAGTTATGAACTACAATGGACTACAGAAATTTCCTTCTTGATATACAAGTAATGAACGCTTCCAAATTACTTTTCAGTACTTTCTAAACTCTTTTCTATCCCATTTTATTCGATTACTCCCATTAGTCTATCCATCATATACGTCTACTAACTTCAATTCTTACTATGATTGTCATGATAAGAAAAGATAGCGATGGGCGCAGCACCACTGCACTTCAGTTCAAAGTAATGTTTATTGTTGAATAAACAAGCTTTGTTCTAGAAGTAAATAATAAACAAAGCAGTATAAAATATTCAATATTTTTGAAACAAAAAGTATAGCTCTCTTCCTACTAATTCAATGAATCATTGCAATTAGTTTTTAAATTGGATTCAATAAGGAAATCTAGTACGCGCCGCAGCGCACGAAGTACTACAAGTGCCAGCAACGTTCTAAGACTTCAGTGTCAAACGCGTGTGATGCCATAATCTATTCGCCACACTATTTCAATAAGAATTGTCCTATTTTTCCCTGACTTGTTCTTTAGAAAAAAATATTAAAACGATAGGATCAACGATCATTTATATGTAGAGAAACCTTTTAATATTCTATATCTTAAAAAAATATTATATTTTTTTAATATGTTTTTAGTAATCTGTAGCTGTTACTAGAATTAAAAAATTTATAAAAATCAAAACTAAAAATACTTAATTCATGTCTGCAGAGGATTGCAGTATTTATTGGGTCGAAAAATTTACCCATGTTTTTTTTATTTGCAAAAAAAAATGTTAACCGTTGCTCTAGGCATTTTTATGTAACTTGATATTTTTAAAAAGCATTTTTGAAACTATTGAGAACAGATTTTTAGAAGAAAAAAAAATTTTTATTTAATTGAGAAAAAAAGAAAGAAAAAGCTTATGAAAAATGACAAATTCAAGTTGAACACCGGCTAAAGGGTCTGCAGGTAGACGGCTGCAAAGAAATTGACCCTCGGACAGACCTCTCACTGTGCACCGTATTTGCTGGATCGCTAAATACGGTCACTGACAATGAGTAGAATAACAGAGTAATAATAATTTCATAAATCTACAACTGCTCTCCGGGTCAAACCTGTAGCTGGTGTTAGGACTTCTCTATTTTAAATCAGGAAACTTTGAAGCCCTAGAGTATCCGCTAAAAATATATTTTTTTTGCAAATGGAAAAACATGGGTAAATTTATTTGCCTAAGAGAACGATCTGATCAACTTGCGCGTTGAAATTTCTCAAATGTCATTTTTTGGCGCACCCTTATATATATGAGAACGCCGAGAAAGAACTAAAAAAATTAACTTTTGAATTGCTGGATTCATGCCGAACCAAAGGTTATTTCGGTGACAATCTTTTATATTATGATATTTTAGTTCATGATACTAATATACTTACAATTTATGGCTTACCTAAGGTTCACAAGCCTAACTGCCCAATTCGGCGTGTTGTTTCCTTGATAAATTCTCCGAGAAATAAAATGGGTTATTTATTCAATACAGTCCGCTCTTTAAATAATTCCGCTAAGAATAGTGCCGTTTCTCCTCATTTTTGCTCGATCGCATCCCCCACCATAGCTCTATCGCTTTTAGCGCCAGAATTTCAATCCAGTTTCTCTGAATAGTGCCAGTTAAATAAATGTACGAAAATAGACTATGTACCGGATTAATGCTTTATAGTACATATAATAATTAATCAAATACTTACCGAATCAATTCTGGTACAAAAACAAATCGTTTTTGTTTAATCAAAATCGCGAAAAAAATATCTAAACATATACACTTCCAACTTGTAGCGAGGGGGGGGGGGCTGACAAGCGGCACAATTCAGAAAGGGCGGACGTGCATTCGATGGCGCTTTCTAGTGCCAAGAGTAGGGGAAGCTGAGTTCCACGAAAAATACCCCCCCACCGAGCCTACTTTATTCACTCTGATTCCAATTAATTTAGCAATTAACAGTTCTTAAGTTGTTGGATTGGAATAAAAATTTTCAAACAATTTCTTCTAAAAAAGTTTGAAGAAGGAATAAAAGTTTTAATTGAACAAGCAGTTTTTAAAATTAATAATTACAGTCGCACTTTGATAAGAATGTGTTAGGATATTCGGTAACTCGAACTTCGATAATTCGAAGTTCGTGATGACTCGAACAAAATTTCCCTGCTCATTGGACTTTTCAAATTCGATAATTCGAATTTCAGTATGTACAATTCACATACTTTCAACTTTTAGGAAGGTCATTAGTACCTGTTCCATTACCGCTCGCCCGCCAATGATTTCTAAGCATGCCATTTCCTTCAGATGTTCTTTCTAAAATTTGTAAATTCACAGGAATAATTAAGGGCAGGTGGTGATCATTCGTGCAATCCTTACGAACGCTGAAGCCTTTGAGTTTAGTTGACCTGAATCATCCGAGTTGAACGTTTACCTTTTGATCATGGATATAAGGAAATGTAACACTTTGAGTTTGAGTGATAAAGTTAAAGTGATTCGTGGAGGCGAAAAAGGAGGAAAGAAGAAAAAAGACATTGCAGCAGCATTCGGGATTCCACCAAACACTTTGTCGACGATTATAATGAAGAAAGTTGAAATTATTTCTGCAGGTGAAAACTCTTCAATTCAGCCTGATCAAAAGCGAATACAACTCTCTTCTTTTCCAAACCTGGAAAAGTGTACCCTAAATTGGAAACAACGTGCTCGGCACGGAAACGTAACTATTTCAGGGCCCATAGTGCAACAGAGGACTGAACAATTCGCTAGTGACTTGGGACAAGCAGAGTTTAACATAGAGCAAGTGTTGGGCGGTTGGATAACTTTATGAACAGAAATGAAATTTTAAGTTGTATCGTTCGGATATATTACTTAGCTTACTGGAAAAACATTCGGAGGATGACATTATTAATGTTGATGAAACTGGCCTTTATTTCAAATGCTTTCCAGATCGGACGTTTGCATTCAAAAATGATAAATGTCATGGAGGAAGAAGAAGCAAGCAGATAATCACTATCATGGTTGGTTTCAACAAATCTGAAATAGAGAAACTTTAACTTCTCGTTATTAACCATTTTAAAAAAACCACATTGTTTTTCAGGAGACAAGTCCTTACCAGTGACCTATAAAAATAATAAAAAAAACTGGATAACTAGTGGAATTTGCGAGCATTAGCTTCAAGAAATTTATAGAAAATTTCATCAATAAAAAATAAGAGTTCTAATATTTGTGGAAAATTGTCCAGGTCACCCAAAAATCATGATTCAGACGGCGAAGGCTGTGAAAGTTGTTCGTTTGCCTCCGAACACTACTTTCATATTGCAACAGGATTCACGAAAACTAACCAAGAAAAGCATACAACAATGAGCAACGTTGAACAAGACTTGTCTAAAGAGTGGTCTCAATTTGAGATCATAATAGGCTTGGAAAATGTAGCGTTTGAAGCTTTCGTCAACGTCGACAGCCAGCTACTTGCCGCAGAAGATTTCACTGATAAGGACATTTTGAAGAATGTAAGTTTGCTGTTAAGAATTGATTGAATTCATTAAAGTTCTTATCCTTTTGAATTTCATAAGAAATTTCTATAAATTGTACAATAGGGTGGAGTGAATATGATAAAATTATTCGAATGGTTTGAGCTGAGCGAAAGAAGTTTGTGAGTAGACATCCGGAAAAAGTGAAAAAAAATTTGAAATCGGTTAATATATAAGGAAACAGAAGATATTAATCGATTAATGGTATGGAAGAGGCTCCAGAGTCAAAAGAATCAGAAGAAGACGCATCCACAGACGAAGATTTCATTTTACCTACAACAATCATAAAAGCTAGAGCAAGTTTGGAGGTCCTTTAGAAGTTTGTTGAAAAACATGATGACGTACCACAGGCAATATTTAGCCAATTTGGCAAGATTCGGAATTTCTGTGAGAAGAAACCCAGATCAAAGCAGAGAAAAACCCCAATTTTTCAAGTAATTTAAGAAAGTAAAACTACAGCTAGTGAGGATGCATACATGAAGAAACTTTTTATCCTGAGTTTTACATTATGGACAATCGGACTTTTGTAGGAACAAGAAATTTTTACTACGAAAAATAATCTTAATATAAAACAGGAGCGAGTTTGGGTTCGAGTTATCGAAGTTCGACTGTATTTTTATTTTAACAGATACACAGAATGCCCATCGGATTTCCCATTTCAACAACCTTAGCTCATTTACTTATGCAAGATTTGAATTCAATACTTATAAATTTGTACACGATATTGAAATTAATAATTCTATCGAAATGATACTTATTCTGGTTAGTACTTTAACTTTTTTTTCTATAGAAAAAAAGTTTAAGAATCATTCTTAC
>NC_046664.1:131811062-131813581 GCF_010883055.1 Belonocnema kinseyi | reverse complement strand
AATAATCATTTGCATTTTATTGATATTAAAACTGTAGTTTCGAATATAATTTAGTTTCGAGAGAAGCCCGCCAAATAGGAAAGTATGTCAATCAACATTAAACTAACAAAAGTGCAAATTTTGCATTATTTTTCGTGTGTTTTGGTAGAAAAAACACTTTTTTACCGAAATCTACGGAAAGATAAATTGATTAATAATCACTTTTATTTTATTGATATTAAAACTGTAGTTTCTAATATAATTTAGTTTCGAGAGAATCCCGCCAAGTAGAAAATTATGTCAATCAACATTAAATAAACAAAAGTGCAAATTTTGCATTATTTTTCGAGTGTTTTGGTAGAAAAAACACTTTTTACCGATATCTACGGAAAGTTAAATTGATTAATAATCACTTTCATTGTATTGATATTAAAACTGTAGTTTGGAATATAATTTATTTTCGAGAGAAGCCCGCCAAATAGAAAAGTATGTCAATCAACATTAAATAAACAAAAGTGCAAATATTGCATTATTTTTTCGAGTGTTTTAGTAGAAGAAAACACTTTTTTACCGAAATCTACGGAAAGATAAATTGATTAATAATCACTTTTATTTTATTGATATTAAAACTGTAGTTTCGAATGTAATTTAGATTCTAGAGAAGCGCGCCATATAGAAAAGTATGTCAATCAATATTAAATAAACAAAAGTGCAAATATTGCATTATTTTTCGAGTGTTTTGGTGGAAAATAAAACATTTTTTTACCGAAATATACGGAAAGATAAATTGAGGAATAATCACTTTTATTTTATTGATATTAAAACTGTAGTTTCGACTATAATTTAGTTTCGAGAGAAGCCTGCCAAATAAAAAAGTATGTCGATCAACATTAAATAAACAAAAGTGAAAATTTCGCATTATTTTTCGAGTGTTTTTGTGGAAAAAACACTTTTTTACCGAAATCTACGGAAAGATAAATTGATTAATAATCACTTTTATTTTATTGATATTAAAACTGTAGTTTCGAATATAATTTAGTTTCGAGAAAGGCTCGCGAAATAGAAAAGTATGTCAATCAACATTACATAAACAAAAGTGCAAATTTTTCATTATTTTTCTAGTGTGTGGGTAGAAAAAAAAACTTTTTTTACCGAAATCTACCAAAAGATAAATTGCTCAATAATCACTTCTATTTTATTTAAATACTAAAAGTGTAATTTCGGATATAGTTTGATTTCGAAAGAAGCCCGCCTTATCAATAAATGTAGCAGTAAACATTAAATAATCGAAATTTCAATTTGTGTATTATTTTTCAAGAGGTTTGGCAGAAAGAAAACCTTTGTGAAAGAATCTCACATTATTTGGTCTGGAATAAATGGGGTCATAAGCAAGGGCTTCGTCTCGATCTGAGGTATACGCAGGTATAAGGTCTCCAATGTTACCGACATTGCAGTTTTCACAAGGATAGTCTCAAGTCAAGAATAGATCAGTACTGGTCACTGACGGTAAAGCCGGGAACTAAAAAACCGGTTTTCCGCAGAATTTTTCCTGGTTTATTTTACTTTGTTTTCAGCGAAACCTTGTTTTAATAAATGAATAATTTAATCTTTTTTTATTGATATTATGTTTATTAGTACTTTCCGCATGGCGGGCTTCTCCCATTTTTAACATCCAAAATTTTCGGAATTCGATAATCTCAGATTTTGTTAATAAAAATTTTTAAAAATGAAAAAAATTAATTTTGAAGAGAAGTCCGCAATAGATTTCGATATACTTTTAACAGTGCAAAAAAGAAAATTTCAATTAATGCATTATTTTGCGAGTGGTTCTGCTGAAACTTTTTGGAGGATGTTACCGTTTCACCTTAAGAAGCAACCCATGTTCGGTATCGAATTTTCGGCACCAGCTGATAAAAAAATCATAGGCAAGGATAACAAAAAGAAAAGGGAGTTGTGATGATTGTACCCGGAATATTCTGTTAAACTAATCGTCCTCATCATCAACGCTCTTGTGGGTGCTAAACTTTCATTGGTTAGTAGCCTGAAAAGCATCCATGCGTGTGAACAATATGCTATAACAATTGCTGGGAAAAATGTAGAAGACGGTCGCCCTTATGTTGCTCTGTGTCTTCAGGGTACACGAGACTTCTGGCTGGTCGGTCGTACTGATTCCGTTACAGACTGTAACCACCTATCTCACGGTCGTGAGACGTAGGTGTAGCTGCAATTGTGGGTCCGGATGCAATAAGGGCACATAAAATTTTTTCGTGCGAAAACGAAGTCCCCTGGAGGCTTTAGAAAAAATTTTCGAATGTTAATTTTCAAAAGATATATATGGATGTAAAATTTGATTGCGCATCTTTTTTTCTTAAGACAAAAAGTTGTATCTCTTTTAGTTTAAAAATTAAAGCCAAAAAACTTACTTTTTTGAAAAAGTTGATTTTAATCCGTTTTTCACTTCAACTCGTGCTCTGTACATCAGTTTTTGGAATTTTTGAATAAAATTTTCAGAAAATATACCTTAGGGTATCCTTCGATTC
>NC_046664.1:131807626-131810962 GCF_010883055.1 Belonocnema kinseyi | reverse complement strand
TGCATTTTTTTCGAGTATTTTGGTAGAAGAGAACACTTTTTCACCGAAATCTACGGAAAGGTAAATTGATTAATAATCACTTTTATTTTATTCATATTAAAAGTGTAGTTTCGAATATAATTTACTTTCGAGAGAAGCCCGCCTAATAAAAAAGTATATCAATCAAAATTAAGTAAACAAAAGTGCAAATTTTTCATTATTTTTCTAGTGTTTGGGTAGAAAAAAAAACTTTTTTATACCGAAATCTACCAAGAGATAAATTGCTCAATAATCACTTCTATTTTATTTAAATACTAAAAGTGTAATTTCGGATGTAATTTGATTTCGAAAGAATCCCGCCTTATCAATATATGTAGCAGTAAACATTAAATAATCGAAATTTCAGTTTTTGCATTATTTTTCAAGATGTTTGGCGGAAAGTAAACCTTTCTGAAAGAATCTCACATTATTTGATCTGGAATAAATGGGGTCATAAGCAAGGGCTTCGTCTCGATCTGAGGTATACGCAGGTGTAAGTTCTCCAATGTTACCGACATTGCAGTTTTCGCAAGGATAGTCTCAAGTCAATAATAGATCAGTAGTGACCACTGACGGTAAAGCCGGGAACTAAAAAACCGGTTTTCCGCAGAATTTTTCCTGGTTTATTTTACTTTGTTTTCAGCAAAACCTTGTTTAAATAAATGAATAATGTAATCTTTTTTTATTGATATTATGTTTATTAGTACTTTCCGCATGGCGGGCTTCTCCCATTTTTAACATCCAAAATGTTCGGAATTCGATAATCTCAGATTTTGTTAATAAAAATTTTTTAAAATGAAAAAAATTAATTTTGAAGAGAAGCCCGCAATAGATTTCGATATACTTTTAACAGTGCAAAAAAACAAAATTTGAATTAATGCATTGTTTTGCGAGTGGTTTTGCTGAAATTATTTGGAGGAAGTAACCGTTTCAGCTTAAAGTCAGAAGAACCATGTCAGGCCTCGAGTGTGCAACAGATGCAATTGTCGTGAATATAAAGTTCCAGTTTATGGGGCACTTATCTGCATGAGTGGGACAACTAGATGGTATGTTAAGGTGGAAATGACACCGTCTTGACATGCCAAAATGAAACCCTCCGTGCAAGGCTTCAAACCGGGTGATTTAAGGAAAGCAAAAGTTAGCCCGCACGACATTGACTGATCCTCCACATTTCTGTGGAAGATGCCGTGCATCCTCGTATCGAGGAGCTGTTCACAGAATTTTTTCTCTTGTGCTTTCTTAATCTGGGCTTTTAGGAGTGAGTACTCGAGATGGATGGGATTTTATGCATTTTGCTCACCCTTAATACTGAAGTTAAGTCCGAGTGTTTCAGGAGCCTCCTTCGCTGCTTTGTACAGAAACGCTTCCTTGTCCACTTCTTCGTGCTTCCTGACCATTTTAAGAACAAGGTCTCTTTCGTTTGCGACTATATGTGCTGTACCTTAAGGGCACCTTAAGGGCGTAAGAAGTAGAGTCGCGAAACAGAAGACTTCAGATGCATGCTTTTGTTCATGTGCATAACCTTTCGTGTCCCGATATCAAGGTATCTGAGCTCGTTCTTCGTCCATGGTGCCACTCCAAATGAACAGAGTACTACCGGGATGGTAAGCATGTTCGTTGCAGATACTTTGTTCCTCGCCGACAGTTCGGAAGGACAAATAAATCATAGATGTCATATCCTGAATGTGGCTGTGGCACGCCCAGGTATGTATAAGTCTCTCCAGAGCAAAGGTGTCGTATAGCGCTTCTATCGATAAGCTGAGGATCTTCAGGAATGCCATTAAGTTTTCCTCGCTTCAAATAAACCTTGGCGCATTTGTCTAACCCAAATTCCATTCCTATGTCCTTAGTATATCATTCGACAACCCCTAAAGCTAGATGTAGTTGCTCTTTGTTCTTAGCATAGATCTTAAGATCGTCCATGTAAAATACATAAGTGACTTTGTACTTTCAATCTGCAGGTTTGCCGCAAAAATACTTGTCAACAATGTCTGCTGAGGATGCTTTGGCTAACGTCAGCTATTTAAAGCCCACCACCTCAACAGAAATACCGTGGGAGAGTTTTAAGTGGGATACCAAAATGAAACGGGAATTAATGCGTCTCTATTACGAGAGTGCGAAGTTTAAAACGAAAATGAAAAAAAAAGGATTCAGTTTAAGGACGGAATTTGCTGCAAAGTATCCTGATATAAAAAAAGCCGCACTGAGAGATCTTATAGTTAAGATGAAGTACATCAGGATTAATCTACACATCTTACAAGACCCAGAAATATACATTAAACAAGAGGTTCATTTGACGTGAAAAAACGACGGCAATGGACAACAGTTACAGGAAGCCGCGTGAAACAATCAAGTAGAAAAATTGATGTACTTCCTCAACCTGTTGACGATGGCAACCGTTAGAACGTTAGGGCGCATAACGAGGTCTACAAATACATTTTTTATCCCAACAAGATATCGAAATTCACAATGGAAGATCAGGTTGGATATGGGTATGATAAATGTACGGCGCAAATTGGGTCTATTAACTTAATACATAAAAGAAAACAGAACCAGAAAGCTGATAAACCATGTTACTAAACTCATGCACCCTCGGTACATCAAGACATTAACACATCCTATACATGTTGGTTGTATAGGTTGATTGCAATTTTCGATGAGCCATTAGGTGACAGCCATCAATAATGTGCTCGATGGATTCATTGGTATCTCCACATAATCGGCACTGTTCAACCACGTCTTGATGTAACACGTGTTTTCGATCATTCCTGGTGCTGACAACCTTGTCCTGTATCTCAATGACGAATTCTTCCGTTTCTGAATACAGAACACCTTTTTTTAGTCAAATATTAGATGCCTCACTATCCACTTCATTTTGATCTAACGTTTTGGAGTGCTCGCCATGGATAGCTTTCTGCCTCCATTGTATTTCTAATTCCTCTATGGTTTCTGCCCTGAAATTTAAGGCCCCATCTGAGGACAAATTTAAGGTCGTGTAATTATGATCCGCTTAACAGATGGTACTGTGAAGCGGAAAATTTCGTTTGCTGTTAAAATAGTCTCGCAACTGTATAACTTGTGACTCACACAATTTTTTGACATCGACAATGTCCCTACCCCCTATATGTCGTGGTAGAACTACCCTTTCAATGGCTGGAATTTGTGGTGCATTCGGTGCTTCGTCCCTTCTACGCGGACAATTATGTTTAACTTTCAAGGTCGATGTTACACCATTTTATGAGCCCGAAGGAGTACGTTAGGACAGGGATGGCATATGTCTTGATTATCCTGATTTTGTTTGCTGAGTTGAAAAAGCTC
>NC_046664.1:131790700-131807526 GCF_010883055.1 Belonocnema kinseyi | reverse complement strand
TCATATTTATTTATCATAAAGATTAATTTTTTTATGAAAGTTTTTTTTGGGTGAACCCGGTTATACATCATAGCCACGGACTAAGTCAAGTTACTGATGAGATTAGAATGTTATAAGTTAATTAAACTGATTTAATACGATGCTTGAAATCTCCTGCGACGATTTTGTAGGTATACAATTACGAGCGGCCACGAGCGTTGGAGGTGACAGCAGTCACCTCTGGATGCTTTCTTAGGTAGAGCTACCATCTATCATAATAATAATAATAATTATTATTCCAGTGTTTTTATTACACTTTTACTCAGGTAATTCCGGTTATACATTATAGCCACGGACTAAGTTAAGTGACTGATGAGATTTGAATCTTATAAGTTAATTTAAATAATTTAATACGATGGTTGAAACCTCTTGCGATGATGTTGTAGGTATAAAATTACGAGCGGCCACGAGCGTTGGAGGTGACAACAGTCACCACTGGATTATTATTATTATTATTATTATTATTATTATTATCATTATTGATTACTCTTTCCTCTTCCCTGTACATGATCTTCATTCTCAACTAAAACAAGGAACGTAATTGAAAAGAAAGTATTTTACGTGTTCCATGACGTTACACAAAGAAGCACCATTAACATTTATAGAAAAATTACTCGCAATCAATAATTATTTATTTTTTAAATACCTTTTTTATATCGTTAGAGTATTTTAATATTTGTTGTTAAAATAAGACAAAAAATTTGAAATATACACTTTTGTAACTATAACACAGGCCAACAAAAAAAAAGTTGCCTTCACGAGACAAGTGACTAGGCTACCCTTATGGAATTTGGGCCGCTGAATCCGAATATGGTCTTAGAATTTGACATACACGTCCCAGTTTCCCCCTAGATACAAAAAGTATGGGAAAACCTAGAGATTTTCTATTCACACAGGCAATACAAAAAATTTGCCAGCACGAGAGAAGTGAATAGTTTACACTTATGAATTTTGAGCTGCTGAATCCAAATCTGGCCTCTGATTTTCTTCTATACGTCTCAGTTTTCTCCTATATGCAGAAAATCGGGGGAAAACTAGGGATATTCTGAATATTATTTTGATAATACCAGTAAACGAAAGAATAAACGTACTGGTGGCATATTCTTATGTTTTGGGACTCGTAAGGACCAAATTTATCCACAAAATTTCCTTAGTGTGCTTAATGTTTCCCCTAGCTAGGATAAATCTAGGGAAATTGAAGGTCTTGCGCATATTATATAGATTTGTACGAGGTAAAAAGGCCATATTCTTTGCCGATTTGCGTACTAAATCTAAATTTGACACCAAATTCTTCGGGCTTGTTCCATTTTCTCTTTTGATGCAAAATGTTAAGAAAAGCCTAGGGAAATCCTGGTCACACAGGCCCACCAAAAAAAGTTGCACGGGATATGTGACTCATTTCGCCGGCAAAACTGTCAATAATATTAGGTTTTTTATTTTTTCCCGTGTAAATCAATACGAGGTGTGTTCAAAAAATAAGGTGACTTTATGGTTTCCTCAAAAAATATTCATTTATTCCTCAATATTTATGTTGTCTCCTTCAAAGTAATCCCCCTCAGATATAATACACTTGTGCCAACGCTTTTTCCAATCATCGAAGCACTTCCGATAATCATTTTGTGGTATAGCCTTGAGTTCTTTCAGCGATGCAGTTTTTATCTCCTCAATCGTTGAAAATCGATGTCCTTTCATGGGTCCCTTCAGTTTTGGGAAAACAAAAAAGTCACTGGGGGCCAAATCCGGTGAATATGGAGGCTGAGGCATGACTGTGGTGTTGTTTTTAGTCAGAAAATCTTTCACAAGCAACGATGAATGAGCAGGTGCGTTATCGTGATGCATAAGCCACGAATAGTTTTTCCAAAGTTCCGGACGTTTTTTGCGTATCGCTTCTCGCAAATGGCGCATAACTTGAAAGTAATACTCTTTATTGACCGTACAACCTTGTGGTAAGAATTCCTAATGCACTACGCCACGGTAATCAAATAAGACAGTGAGCAAAACCTTCACATTTGACCGAACTTGACGTGCTTTTTTCGGTCTTGGAGACTCAGGATGCTTCCACTGAGACGACTGGGCTTTAGTTTTGATGTCATAACCATATACCCACGATTCATCCCCAGTTATAAACCTTTTGAGAAAATCAGGATCATTATTGACTTCATTCAACATCTCCTGAGCAATGGTCATGCGATGGATCTTTTGATCAAAATTAAGCAGTTTTGGACCAAATTTCGCTGACACACGTCTCATGCCCAACACGTCCGAAAAGATAGCATGGCATGAGCTAACCGATATGCCAACATCTTTAGCAACTTCTCTGATGCTAATTCGGCGATTTTTCAACACCATTTCTTCCACTGCTTGAACGTTTTCATCTGTTGTTGACGTGCTGGGACGTCTAGGGCGAGGTTCGTCTTCGACATCCTCTCTGCCTTCTTAGAACAGCTTGTGCCACTTACACATATTTTTCTTACTCAGAGTAGACTCGCCGTATGCAACTGTCAACATTTCAAGAGTTTCAGAGCACTGGATTCCATTTTTCACACAAAATTTAATGCAAACTCTTTGCTCCATTTTTTTCGAAAGAAGAAAATCGCCGAGCACACCAAACCCTTCTAACCTTTTACGCCTCTGCCAGAAAAACAACACGAGCTATATAGTCCAAACTGTGAACATATGATCGTGACGAGTGTACCAACACAACAAAACAAAAAATTAAAAACTTGAATGTACGCAGCCCGCGAAAATTAAAAAGTCACCTTACTTTTTGAACACACCTCGTATAATCTAAGAAAGACCTTTAATTTCCCTAGAATTACTCAAGCTTGGGGAAATAGAAGGCACACTAAAGAATTTCTGTGTACAAATCGAGTCTCCACAAGTCGTTGCACTTAACAATATAATATCGATGTGTCTTTTTTCGCGCATACTGGTATTATTAAAATAACGTGCAAATTATCCCTAAAGTTTTCCTTATTTTCTACATCTAGAGAAAAACTGAGACGTGCAAGATTGATTCGGAGGCCAGATTTGGATTCAGCGGCTCAAAGTCCATAAGGGCAGCCTAGTCACTTGTCTCGTGCAGATAAATTTTTTGTATGGCCTGTGTTACCAGAAAATCCCTAAGCTTTTCCCTACTTTTTTCATCTACGGGAAAACTGAGACGTGTAGGACAAATTCTAAAGCTATATTTGGATTCAACGGCTCAAAATCCATAAGGGTAGCCTAATTTTTTGTCTTATGCACTGGGCCAAGTGTCACTTTTACCACAGCAAACCATGTTTTATTTGAATCGATTCAATGTTAAGCCAGTGCTGGCAGTCTATATTGGCTATTTATGTTTGCCGATCCTCCACCGATGCTCGGCCCAGTATCAGCACTTAATTGCGCCAAGTCTTACTTTTAGAACCTAAAAAACAACGCAAGTGCGAATTCCCGGAGCTGAATACATGGCACAGTGTTGGTCCAATTTTGGCTGCCAAAATTCGGCTAACGGCATTGGGCTAATATCGGCATTTTAATCGGCTCAATGTTGCGCCAGTTTTGGCAGCCTATACAGGCTATTTATATTTTCCGATCCTCCATCGATGCTTGGCCCAGCATTGGCACTTTACTGCGCCAAGTCTCACTTTTAGCACCTAAAAAACCAATCTTACACGAAAGAAAAAAATTTTGTTATTGAAAAATCGTCTAAGTTCATGATGAAATTTCTAAGGTCTTTCATTACAAATTTGGAATGTTTATGAAAAATTACATCTCCTGTCATTGCAAAAACTTGTAAAGTAGCCTACAGCGGAAAAAACGAAATATTACGCAGCGTATTTTATATTTACATTAACTTTTCTGAACTGTAACTTATAAAGATGACTTTTTCACATTGTTTCAATTTGTCACTTTAGCGAAGTGGTTAGCACTCCCGACTGCTAGGCGATAGATTTAAGTATATAGACATAGGTTCGATACCCCGAAGCGTTAGCAATTTTATTTGTAATATAATATTCAAAATGTAATATATGTATTCAGTTTAAACAGGACCATTAATATTCATATTCAAGATACTCGCAATGCATGAGTATTTATTTTTTAAATACCTTTTTTGTCATATCCTTAGACTATAGCAGTACTCGTTAAAATTAACCAAAATGTTTAAATGAAATTTCAATTCTTGAATTATAAATAATATTCGAACCATATGCAGAATGGATAAAGCAGATGCGTCCTAAGAAAAATTCACGGATTTTTTATCAGTTTTTGAATTAACTCCGGCATCCAGGTTGGTCCGGTATTGGTACCCAGTGTTAGGCCGACAATGGCAACCAAACCTTGGCTGCCAAGTGCAGGCCATAGTTATCATTCCGCCATTGGCGCGATGATGGCAGCCGAGTTTCGGAAATATTTTTGCCGACTATGGGCCAATGCTGGGCCGTATGTGACTTCGCACTTGGGATTTTAAATGGTATACGGAAAATTGTAATAGAAAATTTGAACACACTTTAAACAATTTTAAGTTTTCACTACTAAATTTATTTTTCAAAGATGTTTCAAATCATTTTAATTTTTTAAAGTCAAAAATTTCAAGAATTAGAAGTGAATTAGAAGTTTGTTTACAACAAGATGAAATTATTGATCCTTTAAACCATCAGATTCTCCACAATCAAAGATTTTTAAGCAGTGATGTAAAATATGATAACAAACTTTCTGATTTGATTCATCAGGAAACTAATGTTCAAGAGCAAAATTTTAGTTTACATAGGATTTTTGAAGGAGGTAAAGATCCTTGATTTGTGAATTTGAGAGATATTCAAATTCCTGATTCAGTTACAGATATTCTAAGATTAGGTCAAGGTTTTAATAACCGTGTCATAAAAAGTAAGGCAAAACAAATGATGGAAATAGTAAAAGATGTTGAACCAAATATACGCAAAATTGCTATTCTACATCAGCAAGATTTCCGAAGCAAGGTTTTACACTTGTCAAAGAGCTTCGTTGAAAAAAATGGTTTGCACATCGGTAATATTGATCATAAATTTTCTAAAGGTTTCATTATGACGAAAGAGTTTCTTAAAAACAAGCCTGGTATAGTTTGCATGCATGCTGATAAATGCAGTATTACTGTTTACATGAAAAAATCGTATTATATTAGGGATATGAAGAATTTGCTTTCTGATCATGAGAATTTTGAATTATTACATGAAAATCCGCTAAAAAATTAAAAAGA
Source organism: Belonocnema kinseyi (assembly GCF_010883055.1). Classification (NCBI taxonomy): domain Eukaryota; kingdom Metazoa; phylum Arthropoda; class Insecta; order Hymenoptera; family Cynipidae; genus Belonocnema; species Belonocnema kinseyi. The sequence continues at coordinate 131,802,269 of NC_046664.1, read as the reverse complement.
GACTCTTTTAAGATGCTTGACAATTGGAGAAAGAACTGACTTCTGGGAAAGGATATAAGATGGACTGGTATTAACACTGCTAGACACAGTTCTTGCAAGATGTTATGGTTTGAGAAAAATTCACAAAGATGGCTATCCCTTAAGAATAGTGATTTTAACTATTAATAATCCCACAACATTTTAAGAACAGAATTTCAATTTGATTCTCAAGGACTCTATTACAATTTCTATATATAATGTAAAAAATATCTGGGAATTTCAAAAAAGTATTATTCAAAAAAAGGTTTCGGATGACCATGTAATGATTTCTTTGGATGTTATTGCAATGTTTCTGAGTATACCCTTTGAATTAGTTAAACAGGCAATTTTAAATAGATGGGATAATATAAAAACTCGTAGTCGATTATGTCAAAAAGATTTTATCGAAGGGATAGTTTTTATTATGAAGTCAACTTATTTTAAATTTAATGGATCTTTTTATAGGCGGAGGTCTGTTACTCCCATAGTACTCCCTCTAGAAAAGTTGCAGATGATCATTGATACTTTAAAAAGTTTTCATCCAAAACTTTAGTTTACTCGTGAAATAGAACAGGATAATAGAAGCAGTTTTTTGGACATAGAAGTAATTAAGGATTGGGATGGTATTATTATTACCAATTGGTATAGACAAAGTACATATTCAGGTAGAATTCTAAATTTCCTTTCTGCTCGTCCCTTTCAAAAAAAAATTGCAGTAATCAAAGCTTAGTTAACAGAGCTCTACGTTTGTCTCATTTTTTATTTCACACAAGAAATTTGAATAATGTAAGGAATACCCTTTTCCTGAATAATTATCCACAAAAGTTAATTGAGAAACATATTGCAATTAGAGTTCAACAAATCAAAAACAAAGAGAGTAATAATTTTCTTGCAGATAATCAGAAAGAGTTAAAGGAATACAGTTCGTTTAACACCTTTGTACTTCCATTTTTGGTCAAATTTCTAAAACTATTGAACTTATGTTTAAAATTTTTTTAATTCATACTATTTCCCGCATACCATTTAAAATGGATTCAGTGATAAATTTTTGCAAAGATCCTTTAGATAATTTTTAAAAGGGTGGTGTTGTCTATAAAATCACTTGCAGGATCTGTAAGATGAATTACGTAGGACAGACAGGCAGACTTCTTAATACTTGGATAGAGGAAAACAAAAGTGATGTTCGTTTGGCACGCTGTTATAAGAGGGTTCTTGCCAGACATACAAAGGAATTTGTTAATGTTGAACATAAGTTTAACTGGGATAATGTTCAAATGTTGCATAGTGAAAGTAATGAGAGAAAGAGGGAATTCGTGAAAATGCTTTATATTAAAAAGCAAGAAAAGTTATCTATTAATTTAAAAACCGATTTGGATAAGTTGAACAAAAGTTGTGTTAATATGATTAATTACATTTAACGTGGCTGTTTCATGAATTCTGTTTTTCTTTTACTTTCTCTATTTCTGATGTAATTGTGACAATACGATATTTTGTTTTTGCTTTCTCGTTGTGGTCCAAATTTGATCGTTGGATTCTTGTTTTATTTAATAGGAGTTCGCATCATTTACATTTAAATCACCTGCATAAATTTCCTGATATAATTTAAAAAAAGATTACAAAAATCGGTCAATATGGTCAAGAATGAGTGTCATCTTAAAGACTATGCCAAATTAATAAAACTCTTAACAGAAATTGAACCGATTTATACCTGAGAATCAAGTGACTTTCAAATTGAAAATCCGCCATAAACACACAAAAAATATCAGTAATGAACACAACAGAAATAGAGAAATTAAAAAACAAATTTTTTAAATCAAAATCACATTCATGAATCCGGAAAGTTCCACAAACCAGATTTAAATCCTGACACTCCCCTATTAAATTGAAATTCTTTGGAATCTTTTTTTATTTACTGGGTTAATATCAGCCCATCTTATATATATATTCCTAAAAAATCTTTCCTTCTCCAATTGTCAAGCATTTTGAAAGTCGCTCTTTTTAATTATTTTTACGGATTTTCATTTAATAAATCAATTGGAAAGTAAGTCCTCCTTATCCCCAACATAATCTGACGTTTTCATACAAACAGTAACCCAGTGTTCACAAAACTATTCAAATCCCAAGAACGTCCTTGGGACGTTCCTAGGACATCCTACGTCAGGCCAATCAACGTCTCTAAAACGTCCAATGTCCTAAAGATGACCTGAAGACATCTTAAAGACACAGACGTTCTCGAGACATCTTTCGTACTGACATTACACGTCTTAAGAGCAGCCCTAGGATGACCAAAATACATGTTATAAAAGACGTCTTAGAGATGTCCCAAAGATTTCTCTAGGACGTCTTTAATTTTTTAGCTCACTTGGAATATTGCATTTATAAGCAATTATGAAAATTATATCAGATTTGTTTTTAAGAAAACTTTTTGTAATTATCATAAGGGGGGGGGGGAGGAGTGACACGATTTTTGTTTTTGCTTTAAAGGCGCGCACAGCGGGCCAGGCGACCCGCCTCCGTGGCCAAAGTCCAATTTTCAAACTTTCGAATTTGTACAAGAGAATCAGGTCATTGTAATCAGTGATAATTGGGGTATCTTACCCATAAATAATAGTTTAATTAATAAAATACTGCTCCGTTGGCAGACATGCAAAGTTAAAAATGTTTTAAAAATTCTTCATGTGTGTTTCGTTCAAACATTTAATATAGTTATGTAGCCGTTCTTATTTTTTTAATAGTTCGTTTTTTCTTATCACACTTATACACATAGAAGTTAAAAAAATGTTGAGTGATTGAAAAAAAATTATATAAAATTTCTGCCACATTGATGTTAGAAAATAATTAGTACTTTTGTAAAATACCTTCTTTTATTCAATTATTCCCTGAGGTTCCGCAAAATATCAAAATTTTTCAAATACCAATGTGTTCACTATGATGTATACATCACGATAGGGGTGCTCCATTTTGCCCCTTTTCGTAAATAGTATAATAATCGCAAGCAATAGAGGCAGCGCCCGAGCGCCAAGAAGTGACCTGTCTCTGCAGCGAGCCGCCACATACGCACGCAAGCACACGTCTCATGTTTCGTTGTGCTTTTCACTTGTTTCCAGTGTTCAGTTTGCTTCGAAAGCTTATCCAAAGTTACAATTCTCTACTTTTTCTTTCCGTTGCCTTTTTCTCTCTCCTAGATTTGATTATATTGTATATGATGTTAAAATTTACCAAAAGAGAAATTATTGACTTTCTAATGATTAATACTTTGGATTCAACTATTCATTACATTCTATCGAAACTGAATTTGAGTTTTAAAATATATCCCAGAGTCAGACATAAAATCTTTATTGAAGAAAATCTAAACGTGATACAAAATTCAAGCTGCGCAAAGATTTTCAGCAGGATTTGAATTTAATAATGCTGAATGGTTAAATTCAAATTTTTCTGTTCCTTTTATTGTAGTACAAGACTCTGCTTTCTCTTCACATTTCGGCTGCCCATTGATTAATTTTGCTGAAAAATCTGATCGTTCAAAACGTCGAGAACTGCACAAGAAGCTTTAACGTTTTTGTTTGCAAATTCACTTTCTAAGGAAGTGTATCAAAATATACGTTGGGAATCAAAATCATGTGGATCAGATATTTGGCCTACATATAATGATATCAGAACTTCTAAAAAAGAATGCAGGCGACCGAAGGAAACAGTTTCTATTTTCGAAAAAAAATAGAGATAACCCTTCAAGCTTTACTGAATCATACTACAAAACGAATTACAAATTTGCAAGCAGAAGTGATTATTCCGTATATGAAAAGCAAAGGTGTTACGGAAATAGAAGCAATAATGATATAGATGGATTTTACGAAGAATAGGCTATCTTTTCCTACCCGTTAAAAATTGGGTTAACTTCATTTAGCTAAGTTTTCAGGAGGAATAAATAACATATTATTTTTCGAAACATTTCAAACGAATTCAAAACTCATGCATTTGGTATTACAGTTTATAATGTAATTTAGTCTCCTGTAACTTTCAAAACAAGAAATTTTTAAGGATTTTTGATTCACTTTAACGACGGAAGTTTATTTGTATTTGCTACCACAGTTATTACATTGCGATTTTTAACCGAAAATAGTATTATACTATGGAATAACAAAGCATCGCAATCACCAAGATCTTGCCGTCCTCTTACTATAGAATACAATAAAGAATCATCAAATGTTCTTTTAAGGCAAAAACAGCATGTTGAAGATCAATTGGATAAACCACAAGTTCTTGAAGTTAAATTGGATGATGATCATTTTATTTTTATTCATTTTTCTTTATTTCTTACCTTAATAGATGGTAAGGTATTGAATGTCATTACTAATACTAAGTCGATGCAAATCTGTCCAATGTGCCATGCAACTCCGAAAATGTTCAAATCAAAAAGACAGCAGAGTTCTGTGATTTCTACGCGTCCTTTCCAACACGAAAAATAGATATTCCGATTTATATAGGGGCTTCTATATTTAGTCTAACTTGTATGTTTGAACATAGAAGAAATAAGTTTCAAACATTCGAAAATTGCTTACACTTGAACACTAGATTTATAAACAATTTTACAATTTGAAATTATTACGACTTATTTGTTCAAAGTTCACATTTTGGCATGATTTATAAACCCAAGAAAATGTTATTATTTTTACTTTTTCTCCAATATTTAATCATTACTTTATTCTGTGAGGTCAACAATATTTGAGATTAATATTAAGTATTTGATGTCGACATATTGTATCTTTTACCATATCGCTCAAAACAAAACATACAAAAATTATTTCTAAAATTTTAAAAAAATGTATATTTAAAAATTCCAACATATATGCGTTGATTCAAATAGTATAAAAATTACTGAAGTAAATACTAACATGATTAAAAAGTAAAGCTCTGAAAAAAACTTCTCATTAAAGATTTGTCACAACAAGTACATACTCGTACTTTGATGTTCACGAAAACATGAAAACAATTTTGGGAAAAAATCATTCTTTCGAACTTTCTGAATTTTAAGTTGTTATTCTGAAACTAATAATTTTAAAATTATTTTAGATAAAAAACAGTGAAATACAATGATTTTCAACCAAATAGTCAACAATTTTAATAAAACCGATCAATTTTGAAAATAAAAACAAAGTATTTAAATTTTCAATTGAAAATGGACTTTACATGAAAATAGTCCAAGCTTTATTCAATAAAACAAATGTTTAACAAAGTAGTACAACATAACACTTAAAAGTTGATTTTTTTTTAACAAAAAAGATGAATTCTGTATAAAAAATTCTAATTTTTGGAAAACATTAAAATTTGAAGTTTTTTGCTCTATTTTATTATAAAACTCACATTTTTCCTAAAATTTAGGCTTGTTAGACACAAAATTTAATTTCCGATCCCTGTAGAAAGACGAAATGCTTTTCATTCAAATAGTATAAAAATAAAAACATTTATGAATTTCATTAGAATAAAATTCAAGTTGCGTGCGTCTTTTTTGTAGTTTGGAGAACATTTTCCAAAATTAAGGAATCAAGCAAACTCCAAATAATCCGGGGAATTTGTTCATTTTTTCTCATTTTTCCAATAATTGATAAGATTTTAAATAATAATGATTAAAAACTTTTTTCCACAACATTTCATAAGAAATAAATGTATGGTATTGGATGGATTATAAGATTTAGGATTTCCAGCCGAGGATGTTTAAAAGAATTTTTAAGATCGTTATGCATAATTTGAAAATGATTGATTTTTTAAAATTTATTATCACGGTCCTAATTTAAATTTTAAAGGAACTTGGGAATTAATCAAAATTTAATGGATCAATTAGGCTTAAATTTTTTTATTTTCTATGCTTTTAATTAGAAATCATATAAGTTTTAAGTTTTTAGAATTGAATTCTTCAGTTGCTACTCGTAAAAATCAGACCGAACTTAAAAACATAAAATTTGCTACAAATATACAGTTTCTAATTTTTCTTAGAAAAAATAATACTATCGTATTAATGAACAATTTATGAACTTTTTAATATTAATTGCAAAAACGTAATCCTTAAAACGAAAAAACAGAAGCCTTTACATTTTTTAATATTTGGAATATAAAATAAAAACTAGCGTTCAAATTTTTGGCTAATTATTATCATTTCTAACTAATTTTCAATCTATTCTAATTATGTGAAAAAGTTTTGTATAATATTATAGAGCTGAAATTTTTAGAATATTCTGAGAAAATTCAAACGGATTTGTAAGAATGTTAAAGGAGATAATTTAAAAGTTTCCATATGACCATTTTTAGAATTCATGTTTTAATATGGAAAAATGGCAAATAATGTTTCATTTTAAGAAAATTAATTTTAAGATACTATTCGGAAAGATTAAAAAAAGCCAACAAATTTTTAAATAAACAAAAACGATATTATTATTATTATTATTAATTTATATAAAATCGAGTAAGTTAAAGAGATATTTAAAGGTTTCGAGAATATTAGAAAGTAATTTAAGACTTAACAGGATTTTAAAATTGTACTTTTTTGATGATTTCAAACAATCAAAAAATTAGAAGCATTTTGAGCATTTTAAGTGCTTCAAATGTTATAAAAAATAAATAAGATTTGGAAGAAAATTTAAAATAATTTTTTATTTTGTATAATTAATTTTAAGAGAATATTCCCATTTTTGCAATTGAAGGAATTTTAGATAATTTTGGAAGAATTTTAATTAATTTTCTTAAATATTTGTAGAGTTTTGAAAATTCTTAAGCGTTTTAAGAGTTTTGAAATATTTAATGATAATACAGCAATTTTCTTGAGATACTTGACAAAATTTACAATAATTTTTTAATTAGAAAAAATATTTTTAACAGAATGTTTGAATAGATTTCAAAACAAACACAGGTTTCGATAAATGAATAACAATTGAACAATTACTAATTTTTTATGACTTAAAATAAAATTAATTTCTCTTTATATGCAAAATTTTTAATTAAACAAAAAATTATAATCGTTCAATTTTTATTCATTTATCGAAACCTGTGTTTATTTTGAAATCTTTTTAAATATTCTGTTAAAAATATTTTTCAGCATTTTATTATTGCTATTTTCAATAATTTCCTACGCAATTTTACTCAGATGTGAACGAAGACTTATTAGACGATAATTATTAACAAGATAATGATTTGTTCCTTGTTTAGGAATTGGTACAGTTTTAGCTTTTTCCACTCAGTTGGAAAGTGACCCAAACACAGAATTCCATTTACAACCTTAATAATTATTACGACTGCTTTTTTAGTCAGCTGCACTCATAGAATTTTTTTCGTTACCAAAAAAGACGATTTTTTAACAAAACACATGACATTTTAGCTAAGAAACTAAAAAAAAAAAATAAAAAAATAGTTTCTAACCCATAATAAAAAATTTTCAATGAAATGGTTCAATTTTAAACTCAAAAATATCAATTTAAAAGAATTTTCTAATTTTTCTAAATTAATAATTATATCATTTTTTATTTATTTGTCTATATTTTTGCTTTTTTTAATCGTTCTAAATTTTATATTAAAATTAATTTTGTTTCAAATAAAAAATGTTGTAACCCAGTAGATAATTTGTCAACTAAAACTATGAATTTGAACAAAAATTATAAATTTTTTTCTACAAAAAGATACATTTTTAACCAAATAGTTCAACTTTGAACAAAAAAGATGAAATTGCAATTATTCTTGAAAATAAAATTATTTTATATCTAGTTTCCATTGATTTTTCGTTTTTGTAATTCTTATTTGTCATTCTTTATCGATTCTAAACGATGCGATTCTAGGACGCACAACACTGACACACTTTAACGCAACTATACTGCCGATTCGCATCTGTGTTTGCGAGTAGCGTGCCGCCACGTCCGTGTATTTTAAAGCACAGTAGTTCTGTAATTTTGAGCGAGTTAGAACTGTGGTTCTCACGGCACAGATGTAGTTTCTCTTCAACTTGTTCGTAATAATCATTTTGAAATTCTACGGCACCAACTATTAATACTTATTATCAGTTCTGTGATTATGACAAACCAGTTCGAAATGATTTAGAGAGTAGTTATTGTTAATTCACCGATTTTTTCTAACATCCACTACAACGTAACTAGTTGAACAATTCCTCAAGTACAAATTTTTTCCGTGTAGATCATTTTTTTAATACTTTTCAATATTTTTGACCTCGGTATTGAAACTGCTAAATGATTGTAATTTTGTATATCTAACTCCAGATTCGTGATCAGCGCCCTCGAAAACCCATAGATACCACGTTTCAAGTAAATCTAATAATTTTTTGAAATACTCGTCCGCCATATTGTATCCGCCATTTTGTTTTTTGAAATTCTGATATCATATTCGGAATCAGCACCCTCGAAAATCATATATAAGTGATTTTGCAATTCATTTTTGTACATTTGAATGTGTTTTCCGACTTTTGGTTACAGAACCGGGTCGCCTGGCCCACTGTGCAGTGGGCTCAAAACTATGAAAATCCCAAGAAAGTCCTTGGGACATTCCTAGGACGTTCTATGTCAGGCTATTCAACGTCTATAAGACGTCCAATGTCCTAAAGATGATCTGAAGACGCCTTGAGGACATGGACGTTCTCAGGACATCTTTACATCTTTTGTACTGACATTAGACGTTTTAAGAGCATCTCTACGATGATCAAAAGACATGTTATAAAAGACGTCTTAGGGATGTCCCAAGTACGTCTCTAGGACATCCTTAATTTGTTTGCCCCCTGGGATTCGACGTTTTAAGAGCATTCCTAGGATGACCAAAGGACATATTAGAGACGACGCATATATATATATATATATAAACTCGTAACATATTAAAACTTTATCGTCAATTTACTGCATTTTATTCACTTACGCATAAATGTCTTATAGAAATGGAGGGCCATCGATTTATAGCTCCGAAATGTAGATCATCTTACAACTCAACCCGCTCAAACTGAGTAAAAATAGTATTTTTCTCTCATCTAAAAAATGAGGATGAACGTCGTTGACAACAAGAATCAAACGTAACAAAACGGATCTTATTTTTAAACGTACACATGAAGTGTGGGAAGGTAACTTTTTAAAGGATCAGATAATTTGGTTAAACAAAGTGCCAGCCCCTGATGAAATGTAATTGTAATGTATAATTGTAAAATAATGATTTTCTTGCAGTTCGAATGGTACAAGAAACCTGACTTAAAATCAGGGGTTTTGACATCTCAAATTCCAAACTGCCCCGATCATTGTTCAAAGGCTGCTAAAAAACCATATTGTCTAATAAAACGCGATTTTTTTAAAAAGGATTCTGAAATGTATAATAAAAAACTCAACCTTTGAACAATGCCCAGGGCGGTTTGGAGATTAAAATGGCAAAACCCTTTTTTTAATTCAGGTTTATTTTACCATTGTGACTTTAAGAAAATCATTATTTTACCATTATAATTTAGTTTAATACTTAAATGTATTAACAAATTAATGTAATTTTACATAAATGTGGATACTCTGCGATCATTAAAAACTATTATTAATGTTACTTTTATATTTGTCTTAAAGATAGTAGGGGTCTTAAGGCCATGTGATGAGTGGGTCACGTGCCACATCGAGTTAAGAATTTGGGATGATAAATAAGAAGGACTAAGAAAGGTGGGTCTGGTCCTAAACTTTAATAATTATAAAAAAAAGCAGACAAAATTATTTACAACAATAAAATTTTTTCATAATTATACATATTTAAGACCAGACCCACTATTCTTAGTGCTTCTTTTTTAGCATCCCAAATTTTCAACTCGATGTGACTTTTCGTGTGATAATAAGCTGGGAAATAAAAAAAAGTGGCGGTAAGGTAGGAATGCGGAAGCGTGACCTACTCATCACCATGTCAGGCCTCGAGTGAGCAACAGAAACAATTGTCGGGCATATAAAGTTCCAGTATATGCAGCAATTCCCATTCCCGACAATTTACTCGATTTCCCTAGGAGCATTTAGAGGAGCGATATTAAGGTTAATGCCGTAAGAGTGACGGAGATGGTAATAAAGCACTCTTAGTGCCGCATTGTGCCTTTGAATATAGGTCGTTCCCGCGTGAGTTGGACAACTAGATAGTATGTGAGCTAAATGCTCGGGGTGTGCATGGCAAGCCCTGCAGCTATCGTCAGGAATGTCTTGTCTCAAAGTGTGGCGACGGTATGTTAAGATGGAAATGACAAAGTCTTGGCATGCAAAAATGAAACCCTCCGTACCAGGCTTCAATCCGCGCGATTTATGGAAAGTAAACGTTATCTCACAACACATTAACTGATCCTTCACATTTCTGTGAAAGATACCGTGCATCCTCTTATCGAGGAGCTGTTCACGAAAGTTTTTCTCCTGTGCTCTCTTAATCCGGGCTTTCAGGAGTGAGTAATCGAGATAGATAAGATTTGATGCATTTTGCTAACCCCTAATACTGAAGTTAATTCCGAGTGTTTCAGCAGCCTTCTCCACTGCTTTGTACAGAAACGCTCCTTTGCCCACTTCTTCGTGATTCCTGACCATGTTAAGAAGAGGGTCTCTTCCATTTGCAATTCTATGTGCTTTACCCAAAATAATCCTATTGTCAAGACATTCAAGACTCAATATTCCGGGACCACCTTGACGGCGTGAGATGTGCAGTCGCGGAACGGAAGACTTAAGATGCATGCTTTTGTTCATGTGCATAACCTTTCTTGTCCCGATATCAAGGGATCTGAGCTCATTCTTCGTCCATGGAACTACTCCAAATGAATAGAGTACTATCGGGACGGCAAGCATGTTCGTTGCAGATACTTTGTTCCTCGCAGACATTTCGGAAGACCAACTCTGCCGGATAAGACGTTTGTATCTGCTTTGGAGAGTATCCTTTATAGATGTCACATCCTGAATGCGGCTCTGTGACACGCCCAGGTATGTATAAGTCTCTCCAGCGCAAAAGTGTCGTATAGCGCTTCTATCAACGAGCTCAGGATCTTCAGGGATGCCATAAAATTTTTCTCGCTTCAAATAAACCTTGGCGCATTTGTCTAACCCAAATTCCATTCCAATTTTCTTAGTATATCGTTTCGACAATCCCTAGAGCTAGATGGAGTTGCTCTTTGTTTTTAGCATAGGTCTTAAGATCGTCCACTTAAAATACATGAGTGACCTTGCACTTTCGATCTGCAGGTTTGCCGCACAAGTGCCCGTCGGAATGGCGAAGTGCTAGAGATAGTAGCAATAATGTAAGGCAAAAGAGAAGTGGGCTCATGGTGTCGCCCTGAAAGACACCTCTCTGAAAGGTGACATTGTTAGATGTCAGACGATTTCTTCCAGATGAGATAGTAAATCTGGTTTTCCAAAGCGGCATCAATCTCTCTATGCACCTAACTATTTGCGGATGAACCTTTAAGATTTCCAAAAGACAGATGTAAGTCTATGGGAGGTCGAATCGAAAGCTTTCCGATAATCAATCCAGGCCACCGATAGGTCACGCTGGTAGAATGCTGCATCTTTGCAGACACATCTATCGA
>NC_046664.1:131788855-131790600 GCF_010883055.1 Belonocnema kinseyi | reverse complement strand
GGACGTTTATTATGTAGTCATAGGGAATATAATTATATAAACTCTAACATACAATGCAACCCGTTTTGCATTTGTTTAATGCAAAAAAGTACTATATAGGCGATTTTAATTCGGTTTCCAAAACTCCCGCGCTCAAGATCTTGCGCCGATTTGTCAAAGGTTTTGAGACTCAGAAAACGTGCGCAAAATATACATATAACCAAATTCTGAAACAAGGTTTTGTTCCCCGGAATTCACCACGAATAATTAGTTACGAATTAAAAAAAAACGTAACAGAACATTAAAATTATTCTTAAATACATTCGGGACGTGCATTAAGTACTTTCTTCAAAATTGGAGTTGGTTTTCACTAATGTAACGGTACGTGAGGGATATTTGACGTTTGACAAGTGTCGAAATCGTTTTGTACTTCGATCTTAATTAATTAAATAAAATGAATATCTGCAGGCTGTACGTAATTAATTGGCGATAAAATCTGTTGTTTTACTTATTGAATAAAATATGGGAATCAAACGCTTTTGACTAACTGCAACGAAAATTGTCATCCGTATGATTATAAACATTGCAATGATGAAACTGAGATTCAAATGATGAGAAGTAAGAAGCGGCGAATTATTCTTATGAGCTGGGTGTTCAGCGACCTTGAAAATTTCGTCTTCACCACTATAGAATTTTAAAGTATACATTTTTTGCAATATTTGACTTAGAAATTATAAAAATTATTAGCTGAAATCTTCAATATTAAGTCAGCTTCAGAATAGACCTTTTTATTCGAGACTTCGACAGTGCGCACATGCCAGGATTTTACGTCATTTCCGTATTTTTTGAACAGTTTTGTGTCGAAATGTATGGAAAATATTGTAAATAAAAATAACAAAGAAAAATAAATGTGTAAATAAATCAGAGTTTAAAGGTAACAAATTTTTTAATATATTCTGAAGAAAACTGCGAAAAAAGTGGGAAAAGTGTGGCGAGCAAGCCCATTATTTCCATTTGTTGACATCTGTCGTCTTCAAAAAAATGTTTGAAAATCCGGAAAAAATCACGGAAGATGGTGTTCCAGGAGCAAAATTAGTGCACAAATCGGTGGAAGAACGCAATGTTAAACAGCTTAAACGATGGATAAAATATAGGAAACGATGTTTAAAGGGGAAAAAAGTGATTCAGTAGAAAGTTTAGTTGAGGTTGTGTTTGGCAGGTATTAATATTTTCTTTCTTTGCTAACATTTGCCTACATATTAAATGAAGCATTGTTATCGGGGTTTCGAACCTCCTACATTTTTTGATAAAAATAAAATCTATTTGATACTTTCACAGGAGAACACAAAACTATTATATTTATGTATTTATAACCAGTTTATATGAAAGAAGGAAAATTTGTTAGTACATTCCATATACATATAAATATTTACTTAAACAAAGTTATGAACTGTAAATCTTGTATAAAAGAAAATATTTATACCTGCACGGTAAAAAAAATTGAGCTGTGACAGGGATATTATTCCTTATTATAGCAAAACATTAGGCTGAAAACGAACGACGGAATTTAGAAAGATCCCTGGATGAGCGAAAATGAATATGCTTGACCATTTTCAATATACCAGGGATATCGTATAGTCAAACCCCTAATAAGTATAGCTATGATAGGGATATTAAGAATAGGTGTCTGAAGCAATTGTCGGAAGAGCGCCGGTGCATTATGGGAGCAGCGAAATAAAATAGCGACGGTCTAATCGGAAGCAGTG
>NC_046664.1:131787393-131788755 GCF_010883055.1 Belonocnema kinseyi | reverse complement strand
GAGGGAGCTCTTCTTAATATTTTGACACCAAAATCATGTCGATACACCTTACCGACTGCGAGTAAAGCCACCCACGCTTTAACTTGACAGACTGTACATCCGCACACACACACACACACTTATATACTGATATACAATTTTCTAGTTGAATTCAAAAATGTTGTCTTTTTTGGCGTATCTCATTCCATTTACGAGAAACATTCTATTAATTCCAATTTTAAGCATTAAAAAAAAAAGTTAGATATCCGAAGTCATCGAAACCCGTAGATTTCGAATTATTATGTTTTAGGCTGTTACCTATGGAATTAAAAGAAATCTACTTCTAAATTTTAATCCTAAAGCTTAATAAAGGACCCTTGAGTGTCGGCTACTATATTGAGATAGTCTCTCTGCTTGTTATTTATGATCGTATTCTTATTTCAATGTCAGAAAGGATATTTTGAAGCTTTCAGATCATTTAAACGAGCTTCCTGGACCTTTAAAAGTATCTACCTGTGTGCCTGCGGAGAATTTCTCTAAACTTCTTTGACCTAAAGAATTTTTAGTATATACTCAAAGATTCTTTTCGGTAGGGTGGCTCATTCTAATAGAGCTTTTTGTTCTAAACGTCGGCAGTGCGCACGTGCCGAAATCTTACGTCATTTCCGTATTTTTTCGAACAGTTTTGTGTCGAAGTGTATGGAAAGTATTGTTAATAAAAACAGGAACAAAAATTAATTTGTAAGTAACAGAGATTTTTAAGGTAGAACATTTTTAAGTCTATTAAAAAAAACGATGAAAAATGTACAAAGAGTGCGGCGACCAAGACCATTATTTGCATCTGCTGGCATCTGTCATCTTCTAAAAAATGCTTAAAAATTCGGCGTAACTCACGGATGATGATGTTCCAGGATCAAAATTAGTGCACGAATCATTAGAAGAGCACAATATTGAGCAGCTGAAACGATGTCCTAAATGTAGAAAACAACCAAGGTTTTAAGGTAGTTGAGGTTTTGTATGGCACACGGAAAAAAAATTCTTGAGGCGAACGAGTAAATAGAGAATATATTAAACTCAAAGAAAGTGAACGCTTGGATTAGGTAAAACGTTTAGTTATAAGAGTTACACATTTAGTTATTTTATGTAAATTGTTCTCGTAAATCAGGAATTTGGGCAAAATTGCTTAGTTCGAAAGTTTATTATTTTCGACAGATTATGTATAATTGTATTATCTTCAGATTAGAAAAAAAATTTAGTTGTTATAGAAATATATTAAATTAAAGTAGCCAATTTTTCGTCTGGTATCGCGAAAATTAATTTCCCTGAAATCCGTGTAATGCATTTGAAGGTCAAGTTTGTTGTTTTTATCGCGTTTCTTGATAT
>NC_046664.1:131775867-131787293 GCF_010883055.1 Belonocnema kinseyi | reverse complement strand
GACTCGGGATACTTATAAGATACTACCATGATTTTTTCAGATTTTTTGGTCCAAAAATAAATTAGGCCAAAAACCGGCCTTACCGACCCTCCCCCTTTACAAATCAAGGATCCTGATCTCCTCCTTTAAAGATCCTGTTCAAATTTAAATTTTGCTCCTGACCGTTTGTTTGCTGATCAATCAAAATAGAAAGCTCGTTTTCATGTTTTTTATCATTTTATAAGAATTCTTGATCCGAAAAATGTGATGTTTCAAAGGATCAATTACTTCACCTTGTTGTAAACATAATCTTAATTCGCGTCTGATTTAAAAATTTTTTACTTGAAACAATTAATATGATATGCAAGATTTCTGACCAGTAAATTCAGTAGTGAGAGTTTAAAATTGTTTGTGTATGTTCAAATTTTCTACTGAGAAAATTACTGCAAAATGCAAAATCTTGAAATTATGTATGCAACAAAAATATTTTTTTAGGTAAAACATATATAATTTCTTCTACACCCATTAAATACTTTTTTTCAGGAATACTGCCTCCTCGGCTGCCGTTCAATTTTTGATTGATATCACACAATAATTGATCCTTTCAGAAGGCCTCAAGACCATGTGTAACTTTGATCTGCCTAGAACACATTTTACCTTGGTAAAAATGACTTCCAATCGAAGTCATCTAAATTAAAATTTAAGATATTTAAATTAGATGAAAATCAAATTTAAACTGCTGTTTAACGTCTAATAATCAAGGTAATGTATAGAGTTCCTGAAAATAAAAAAAAACAATTCCCATGTTATTTTGAAAAAATATCCTTTTTTTTCAAAAGTAATTTTCGTAAAAAAGAAAAAAAAAGTTATATAAATTACTTCTTCTTTTTGAAAAAATCCGAATGTAAATATTGTTTATATACCCACTGAACATCATAACTGTCCACGCATCTTACAGGTACCATACATACACGCAAGCTGTGCCAGAAAACCCGCACGCAATGCGATGTACGTGCTTCGCACATTGCGCACATTTTTCTATCTGGCATAAAATTTCAATAATTGTAGACTCGTAGTGAGCCTTAGATATGTTTGTTTGACTTGAAATTTTCAAAAAGTATCTTCGATAATATTGACAATCGTATTATGATAAAAAATGTTCATTAATATTTAATTTATAGTTTTTAATTAATTAGCAAAAAATGAGTAAAAAATAAAGATTTCAGCCGAACAGCAGATTCACTCTTAAGCTGCAGAATTTACTGCAGCTAAATTGAACTCAAAGTAATTTATTGTTAGAAGTTTAGGACTTCCAAATGCAGGTTCGACTGTAAGGCTCCCTGATTCACAACCAAACAGACATTTCCAAACAAATTTTTATAATTTCTGAGGAGCCAAGCAATTTGTTTACAATAACTGAACCCGTATGGGTTAAACCTTTGGGCTCGCTGTAAGTTTCCTTGATACTTTTCTATTTTCACTCGTACCTCAAGAGAAAACTTCAAAATGCAATTAGTGGGACCCTCCGTCGTTTATTTTACCGTTTTTTAAATTATATATACATATATTTCATAATTTAAGAAAAAAATTAATAAAAACTAATAATATAATTTCAAAAAGGGTTAAGCAACCATCACAGCGTCCCCCAGGAGAAACTGCAATCTATTAAAATAACACCCGTACTAGCAAGATAACTGCAGACTGGCGCCAGCTGGGCGCCAGAAAAAGAAGAATCTGTTTGCAGATTGGGGCCCGGCTGGTACCACTTTGGCGTACTGTTCTGGCACTAGAGTCTGGCTTAGTAGACCCTGGCCCAGGCTGGTCATGATATACACCAGACAAAATTAAAATAACGTAAAATAGTACTAAATATGTTTCTATAATAGTTTTACACTATATTTGAGTCCTTTCTGAAAGAATATACTGCCGAAACGTCACAACATTTCAGGAGACATTGAAATATTACAAACATTACCTCTTGTCGTATAAACTTGCATTTTGCAGCATGCGTAAGGGCGGGAAAAATTCTAAAATTTCTGCTTAGCTTACATTTTTAAGTAATTTGTATAAGCTATAATGATTAAAATTGAAAATACTTGAATATGGGGTACCAACTGTTAAATAGCATATAAATTTTGGGGAAAACGGCTGAAAACTGAATTTTCTGCCAACAATGTTTGTATATATTTTTTAAATATGCTGTGAAACGTAGAATAATGTTCATTAATTAATTTCTAGATTAATTACTAGTGTTTAAACTAAATACCAGAATCTGATTCCATTATTCACCAGATTCTGTTTTTCGTCTAGTCTGATCATTTCTCCCGCCAATCTGGTTGACTAGAGGGAGCAAACGCTGTGCCAGACTCTGCCCTCTGCCATACAAGTCAAACGTTGCTACCAGGCACTAACTTTCCTCGAGCAGAAATTGTCCCAGTTGACCCTAATAAAACAAGGTTTTTGATTGGATCCCAGCCGGGATACCCCTGGTTCGGTTTCATGGTCAAAAACCGTTCGGGAGCCCACCTGCCTATATTTTTCCCGAATTACGTACACGGAGAAAAATAATTTTTATGAAGAATGCTGTATTACATTACAGATCATTATGTTACTACTGACTATTACTCGAGTACAGGTACGCTTTCTAAACTGTTAAGTTGTAATTACTAAATCACATTATTATTATTATATCTATAAATAACTGTTCAATAGACTAATAAAATTTAATGTGGTATAGATCTTACTTTTATTCATTTCAATGAAGTAGCTTTTGTAAAAGGCGTGTTAGTTATTAAATCCTCGTTAAAATATATTACTACGTATAGTTAAGATTAGATTCAAAATAAGATGCGTCGTGCAATGTCAATTATTCGAGGCACGTAGAGACGCTTGTATAGCAAATAGCATTGAGTCCGTGAGCCTTCTGGGACTGTGTACCAGAAAGCTACTAGTAATATCACGCAAGCGCAATAGCGCTACATTACCGCAGACAGTTCGCGAGTTCGCGCCATTCGCGATTGCACTTGTAAGCATCGTATTTTTTCCATTCGTGTGACTTATATTTTATATTATAATCAAATTCCAACCTAAAATATTCGGGACCGATTCCACCAGCTGTGATTAAATCCATGATTAGCTGATCAGGATTATTTTTTAATCAGCGTTTTAATCACGATTAACTTGTGGCGCGTTCCACCATGAATTTTTAACCTCTGGTTAGCCAACCATATACTCTGTTCGCAATAAGTCTAGATTCTGCGCCTTTCTGTTGTAATGGTGATTCTGTTTTTTTTATGCACATCGTTTTCAAATAAATGGACAGGAATTAGTTGACGTTTGAAATTGAATATAGGTTGTGTGAGTACAAGGTATCGTTATAAATTCGATCAATATTTCGCACTATACTTCAACTTCAAGTTTGAGGTTATGTTGACTCACGTTAATCGCTGATTAACTCGCTAAGCAGACAAAAATGGCTGGTTAAGTTAGTTGACGATTAGACTTCTTTAATCATGTTTTAAAAGTTGGTGGAACGCAATCTGCTGATTAAACTAAGTTCATCAATGGTTAAAATTTAATCACAGTTAGTGGGATCGGCCCTGAATCTTTAATTTTTACTATAAGCCACTTGTACAAATTTTAGAACTGTTACAGTGCGATACGTCCACACTATGTCTTTATTATCCCAGAACAGAATAAGTTTTTTACATAAAATCTTTTTTATTTTTATTATAATAAAAACGATTTTCAAAACCTCCGAAATTTGAAACGACAAATTATTGAATAATTTACTTGGAAGCGGTTAACTTGTTCTCGTCAAACTCATTTTCTCCCAATGAAGCAATTTAATATTTGAGGAGTAAGTTGCTATTTTTTGTTTAAACTGAAAATTGCACTCTTAATCGCGATCATCAACCGAGCCTGTTGCAACTTTAGCTTCCTGTCTCTTTGTGATGGTACATTTCTACGTTTTATTTTACGAAACTGGATAATTTTGTTAAATCATACTTTTTTGGTATCAATTCAGAAACACTTCAGTTCGGGAGTAGCTTTTGTTTTTATCTTTATAGGCTGATTTCGATTTTACGGAAGTTATAAATCCTTCAAATTTTCGAGCTTTACAATTCGAACAGAAATCACAAGTTAAATGAATATTTAAATTAAACATTTCATTATTAAAATTTAAAGTAATTAAATTAAAATATTTTTATGGAAAATTCGTAAGTCCACCTATTCATATAAAATGTGTAAAATGAAAAAAAAAGAAAAAAAATATATTTCTTTGTTATCCCTGGTTCATCAGCGAAATTCTTAGCTTAGATTTTGTTACCAGAATTTAAGCGATACATTAGCGTAACTAACTAGAGCGTCCGGTATAGACTCAGAGGTTTTTTTAGGTTGGATAGGTAGGGTGTTTGATCCCCAGCGGGTGCGATTTTTCATAGCGTTTGAGCGTTCGATTACACAGGCCGACATAGTTTTTTTGTTGGAAATTAAAGGGTCATTTCCGAAGTAATTTTTTACGTAGAATCCGGGGTCAGAATTGGCCCATCATGTCAGGATTTTAAGATATTTGAAGGTATGTACCTAAAAAATGGCGTTTTTGGCCATTTTGAGGTTATGTACAGAAGACGCAACATTTTTGGAGATTTTTTCTTTAGTTGTATCATATAGTACTGCTCTTTCTCTTCAATTTGAGAGTCGCAGATTTCAATTACCATTCTTCTTTACCAAGTTACGCCAATTTGAAATTACGAGATATGTCCCATTATGTCTTGAGCATTTGCTTTAAATACTTTGAGGCAGAAATTTTCTACTGGGTTTTTTCTCTTGAAAATTTGTACTTGGGGGTATTCGGGGTTGTTGAAATCCCCAAAAATGTTGTGTCATCTGTACATAACCTCAAAAGTAGCCAAAACGCCATTTTTTGGGTACATAACCTCAAGTATCTTAAAATCCTGACGTAATGTGCCAATTCTGACCCCGGATTCGGATTTAACGTAAAAAATTACTTCGGAAATAATCCTGCACTTTCCAACAACAAACCCATGTTGGCTTGTGGTATTTAAAGCAAATGCTCAACACAAAATGGGACATACCTCGTAATTTAAAATTGGCTTAACTTGGTACAGAAAAATTGTAATTGAACTATGACTTCGAAAATGACCCTCCACTTTCCAACAACTGACATGACCCAATTATTTGCAGGCCTGTATTATGTTTGTAAGTGACCGTAGTGCAATTGCGTAATTTATAGAACAAATTGAGTGCAGTTATTATAAGTAAAAGATTTTTTTGCTACTCTATCATTATATTACATCATCTATTTCGAGCAGTATTAATGGCAGGCTCGTGGCCAGAAATTTGGTTCTGGGGGGGGGGGGGGCAAAACGTAGTTATAGTTTAGATTTTTTCACATCTATACGAAAGTGTTAGGATTTGCGGAATTTCGGGGGCGGGCCCGTCGAGCCCTACGGCTGGCAACGGCCCTGATTAATGGAATATCTAACGACGATTCTACAACGCCTGCCTTACATTTTGAAACGTATATCAGAATCTATGTTTATTTTTCCTACTTTCCTTATAACTCGATCTTACTTTTGTTCCTGTGAGCTACATCCGACGCAACACGTGTTCTTACACTCAGCCCCCAACAGTCGAACCCTTCATTACTCTAGCGACGCGACGTCACTCTAGTATAGTCGGTTGTCAGCTGGTTATTTGTTTGGCCAACCTTAGCTAGATTGCATGGTCGCGAATTATTATCGATATTATCGATTGTTATTATTTTTATATTATTCTCTATTTTCAGACAATAGGGTCGTCTACTAATTTATTTTGAATTTTTTAGTCTCAAAGTATATGCTCTAAAATCACGGTTTTTCATAAAAATGAAAAACCGCTATTATTAGTGGTTTCAGCCTAAATTTAAGAATAATTCTGTCAAAAATCAAAAAACATGATTTATATCTATACCAAAAGGTGCGCGATGACAAAAATGGTACAAAAATATTCAGCGTGACATGTTCCCTACAACATCTTTTACGTCAACAATACGTTGTTGCGAAGATCATTTCAATATGCATTTTTTTATTAACATAAAATTTGTAATCGACTGATTTTCAACGGTTTTATATACGAGCTGCCGGGTTGTATGTAAGCTCTAACCTTATGCAAAATCTAATCGTATGTTACTTAACTAGTAGTAGAGCATAAAGTATTAATGAAATTAATTATAAATCTTATAATTATACATTTTATGAAAGCTTTTTATAAAGGCATTTATAAAGGCGCTAAAAGCGATAAAAGCATTCATGAAATAAGTAAGACTGCGTAAGATATGTCACGACTCGCCTCAAGTGATATGATACTAAATTAATAATCTGAATTAATAAAAATAAATGTTTCAAAGGGATAACGTCATTCATCCCATCTACTTATTTTGTTGCATTTACTCCTCGAGTCTCAGCAACACTAAAATTGGAACACTTTGCAAAAAAATCACTTCTCATAAGTGTAATCACTTCTGGAAAATCTTCCGAACTGGCTTTTTCGTAGCCGGGCATATTAATACTCCATAAAAATTAACCCGTTTAGCCAAAAACTGTTGATGATTAATTATTTGGATTGTTTTTATCAAATTCACAATGTATTTTTTTAGCTTTAGTGGCAGGTGACGTCTTGCCACGAATTTTAAGCTATGAGGGGCCAGATTTTCGTTCAGAAAATCGAAATTATCGGTTGATATCTTGTCACTTTTTATAAATTATTACAACTTATAAAATTTAAAAAATTAAGTTTTTATTTCACTGGGAGCGTTCATTTATGATGCCACGCACCGAGGGAAAGGTGGCCCTTGTCAAGCGTGACAAATTGTGACATTTGTGGGGGGAGACATTTTGCGCGTGATCTCACGGAGGATTTTCTTGTTTTTAGTTGACAACCTCAAGTCCATATAAATCCTAGCTGTTTGATATGAAAAAGTGTGGATAATCAGGTTTAAATTTGTGATTATGTTGATGTAACGTTTGATTTCCATATTTGAGAAGATTCCGAAAAGTATTTTATAATTATTTTCAAAAATGTGAAAGGGGGGGGGGTCGAAAGAACGTGACGTAATATTATACGTGGGTGTTTCGTTCATTCGTTACTGAGCGTGACAAGGGGTACAGGGGGTAAAAAAGCTTGAAATAAAGCGTGACTTCATATGTGGGCGCTCCCATAATGGAATTCTTCAAGAGTCAAAGCTTATAAAAAACTTAACTATAAGGCAAACTAATTTCTGTAGATGACCCGATTTTCAGTCTGTGCACTTTCAAATGTATCGCCGTGCGTTTGTGTAGACACTTAGTAGGTTTCAGTTTCGCACCTTCAACGATAATGCACATTGCACTTACGCCGCGTCTTCTCCTCAAAGTAAAGGAAGGAAATTTTGATCCCTAATTAAAATAAAAATTATTTCGGTAATCAGTTGAAGAACCCCACTTACTGCGCGGTTAATTATTATTCGAAATGAAGATATAGTGTTATGTATTCATTGTTTCTTTCTTCCTTTCTCGCCTCGAATCATCACATGGTTTCAAAAATAAAAAAATGCTAGGAGATTCTAGCATCAATGATCGAAACTATACTCCAATTTCCTGGAAAGAATTTGTTAATACTTTAATGTTATTTATCACGTTATAATATATAATTGTATATAAAAATCAGGAAAATCAATATATTTTATTTCCTTTCAATATGTAAAAGAAGTGCAAAATTTTTAAGGAAATAGGAAGACCCATTACACGAAGGGTTTCCTATGATTACACTGTTCAAAATAATATTAAATTTAATATGCCCACGTGTATTCAAATTTATGTATCAAGCATATGAAATCGCCATTAAAGGCGACTATATTAAATTTCATATACGTTCATGTTAATCACTTATAAGAAAAATCAGATAATTCCATTTTTCACAAATCCAAAATAAGCTTAGCAGTAATTTTAGATTGTAAATAATAAAACATGATACCTTCTTCTTGTTAATCGGAAATAAAATTGGATTTCAAGTCGAAAGGTTCAACTAAGCAAATAAATAACAGACCTAATCCACAACTAATTGTCTTCGCCTTCAATTTTGACCACTCAGAGTCAAATTAAGAAAAGTTTTACCCGTACATTGCACTTTCATAATAAATAACAATTCAGTTAACGAATTCTAGATTATTAATTTCATTGAGAATGTTTGACAAGATTTAAAGAAATTAAAGCACGTTGAGTTTTCACGCATATTGCTATACTGACCTGTATATTAAATTTAATACATATGTATATTAAATTCACTACACCAATGTATGTTAAATTTAAGTAGTGGCAGTGCATATTTGCTTCACACGCATGTACATTAAACCTCTTACACATTTTTCTAAGAGTGTAGAACATACAAAAAATTATCAAAATGGGACAAACCAAAACGTTTGGAAGTTTTCTTTTAAATATCATAGAACAAGGCTTACAAGAAGGCAGTCATTGACTGCATTGACTGCTAGTTGCAGCCAAGAGACTATGTCAAACTAACCCTAATAAATTTTGTCGTTCGACTGGTTCTTAACCCTTCACGGTCATTATAGAGTAGAGTTTACACTCTTCAAAATAAAGAAGAAGGGATTTTGGTGGCCGTCGTTTTTCGTTATTCTTTATGAATTTTCATTCAAAACTCTCCAAATTTTTTTAGGTTTAATTTTCAGACAAATTTGATTTACTTTGTAAATTAAAAATGAAATTGAAATTGGAAATGAATTGTATTGTAAACTCGATTACAAAAGTTCAGACCCCCCGGCGTGAATGACGGCGAGGCGTAATTTACCGTGACCGTAACCCTTCGCTCGATGTCTGGAAAACGAAGAAAAAAATTACAGAAGAATTGGTTGACAGTCATACACTTGTCGTGGCAGTTATTTTGATGCAGTTTCAAGAAGTCGAAATTTTGAAGTATGATTATTTTTTTAATCAGCATTTGGAACATTAATTTTCTATATTATCTGCGAGTGTGTTGAGTGTTTTGGGGTTCGTGCACTGCTGACAGCTCATAGGGGTGGATCGCGGTTATTGTTTATGCTTAGAAGCGGTTTGAAATTTTATCGAAGAATTAAAATAGTGTGCCTCAAGAGAACTTTTTTTTATTATGACCCAAGCATCGAAAAAAAATATTTTACCTAAAAAGTATTGACATTAGACAATTTTTCACTAAGAATACAGATTTGATTCCGATCAGAAATAGGCTAGAATTAACTGAAGAAGATGAAATTTTAGTATTTATGGAGTCAAATGAGTGGCTTATTCTAAAGGGGCGTGATAAAACTTAAAGCTATATCTTTTATCGTTATTAATTTCATTATAAGTCAGTTATGTATATTATGCTTTTTTTATAAGTTTACTTCCTTCGTGATTAATGTTGATAACTGATTTGATAGGAGCAAAGTTTTTGTATTTTTATACTTTTAATACAGAAATATATAGTGTGCACAAGACTCGACCACTTCTACAACAACTGCTAAATTCTTGAATTGTGAATTGAAAATTGCTATCTTTTTAAAAATCGGCCATTGCGTGGTTTGCAGTTTTTAAATGCCCTTCCGACTTGATCGGGTTTGCAAATATACAAAAATTTACAACAATATTTTTAAAACTGATTGAAATAAAATAATATTGTTTAAGGAATATAACCGTCTTAATCTTTTTTATCAATATTATACTATCTGAATTAGTGAAATTTCACTGATTCAAATAGCTAGAAATGCGTCACTGACAATTAGTGAAAGGTTACTTATTGATTCAGTGAATTAACCACTTTTGAGGATTGGCAGCACTGCACCATGTCAATTTAGCAATCATGATAAAATAATATTTAAGTATGTTCAATCAAAGAATCATAGTAAAAACTAAAAACCCACAAATATGATCATATATTAAAAAAGGTGAAAAGTTCCGATGCTTTCAAATTACAAACTACCTCACATATTACTTTAATTTGAAGACTGGACTGACATGTACACGCCCTTTAAGTAAGTACTTCCTTTACGAGTTGAAGTGTATTTTTACCGCAGTTAATTCAGCAGAATTACAGCCCGAAAATTAAAAAATGTAGTTCATTAAGGAATTCTTCCTGCTACTTAATTAAAAGAGTAAGAGCAACGCTTAATTTAAGAAGGTAGAGGTTATGCTACACATGATTTACCCTGGTGTTACTGAACTGATTAATGAATAAGTCCGAAATCACTGATTAATCAGTGAAATGTCTCACTACTATTTCAATCAGTGAATTTTTCACTGTTTCATATTTAGAGAGTACTACATTTTAGTACACGGAGAGACTTTTTTTTATTAATATTTCTTTTATCGTATATCCATAATTCAAATAAAATGTACGCATTTAGGGAGAATCGTGGTCCGGTTAGAAAAAGTCGAACAGTGACTATGAACATGCAGACTAATACCTCTGATTGGAATAAATCGTACGAATTTCAGGCTCTTACATAGAAAACAATTACAGTATTTCGACGCCTGAGTAGAATAAGTTGTTCGTCCCGAATCTGCTTCCAGAAGTTGATGATTCGCAGTTTGTTTCAAGAAGGTGCTCGTTCCGAATCTGTTCGAGGAAAATAATAATATTCATAATAATCACAATATTCATTTACTCAAAGAAATTTAAGATACGTATATTTTTTTGTATTATGCCTAATACTATATAATATATTTGCAGAATCTTTAAATATTTTTTTTCAAAGAAAATTATGTATATTTTTTAAATAAACATGATTATCGAAAAAGTAATTATTTTAAACGTAAGTAATAAATCACTCCATAATTTCATTATAGAATGAGTGATAATCTACTATAGGCGAGAAAATTCGAGTTCTCTGGCTTTTTCGTTGAATAAATATGTGAAGAAAAAATGGTAGGTTAATGAAAGAGGTATCATTTTAAAGGTGCAAATGTTGCACGTTAATGAGCCGAAAAATAATATTCCAAAAAATTATTCGTAGCTTACAGATCTGAAAATACGATGAAAAGTGAGGAAATTTGATAACTTTTAAAAACAGTAAACTTTGAAGCATAGTTTTTTATTGAAAAAATAATAGGACAAATTTGAAAAAATTCATGGTGGTACATTAAACATTTCTGAACAGATATCCGTCGAAAAATTTACAAAATATTATAATTGTTCATTTGTTGTGAATAAATATGCAACCACGCTATCTATAGTTCTAATGAAGATAATGAAGTGATTTAAATTGGAGGTATTTAGCTGAACTATCTGTAATAATTTACAATTTTAATGAAGTGTGTGCTTCTTGTTGTCTTCGTACAAATTGGGATATTTGAAGTCAGTTTTTTATACAGGAAAGCAAGTGCGAGAGCCCAGCGTGGTGCCGTTTTTCAGGGGATCGTCCTCGGTTTTTC
>NC_046664.1:131774422-131775767 GCF_010883055.1 Belonocnema kinseyi | reverse complement strand
TTTCATGAAAATTTAATGTGTTTTTATAAAATAGGGGTAATTATATAAAATAGAAAAATAATCAAGCTCAAAAGTTAAACTCTTGCACTCAGTATTTTCATGACAAAATGAATTTTTTTTTTTATATAAATGCTTTTCGTGACACTTTCATGGTTTTTTTTTAAAATAAATATGAGAGGTATTTATGAATATAAATAGACAAATAATCAAACTCAAGAGGTTAACTTTTGCTCACAGTCTTTTGATGACAAATTAAAAGAATGTTTTCCGAATTATGAAAATGTACTTGAAAACATTTTTATGTTGATATTTTTGTAAATGCCGTTTTTTTTATATTCCCGATATGAGACAGAAAAGTCTCCGCAAATCTTGATAGATTTTGATGCATTGTTCATAAGACAGAATATTTCTGTTTAACAGAACCTGCATTTCAACAAAAAATTCAAAATCTCTTAGAAATGATAACAGTTTTTTCCACTATTTCAAAACTTTCTACTTCTTCTAGAAAAAAACTTTCTACTTCTGTTCTAGAAAAAGATTAAAAACGCACTAAAAAATGATTCGAATTATTATAAAGAAAACTTACTTGCTCCCTGTAAAATTTTCACTTCGTGTTCTTTCCACGACAGCTGAGGTTCAGCCTGCGTTTTTATCATCTCGTGCAACTTTTTTCCACCTCGAAGTGGATAACGACATATCGGAAAAGATCCTGATTTATCAATCCATTTTGATGGAACCAAATCCACGACTTTTTTGCAATCTTCGTCAACTTCGTTAACGAATACAACGATTGCGAATAATTTCTGAAGATACTTTAATGTCTAAGCAATAAAAAGGTCTTGTTTAATTGACAGAAATACATAACTATATTTTTTTTATTGAAATTAATTAGTTCGGAACTTTTTTTAAGAAATTATAGTTGAGATGGCTGGAATATGGGCCACTTTACTAAAACTAAATTATTTTTTGAGTAAGCCATTCTAAATATTATTAAATTATCTTTCAAATGGCCTATTGTTCATTAAATTTTGGTTGTTAGAGTCCCGACAATCCATCGAAAAAGACTTTGTGTGCAATATTCGAGCCATCTCTAGTACAATTTTTTGTGCTAACGAATCTTTTTTGACAAAAATTTGCGTATAAAATACAAATGAATATCAGTCTAACAATTATTAAAAAAGAAAGTGTGACAATTATTTCAATATAGTACATAAAATAATTGAATTTATAATACCTGTGAATTCATTGTATCAGCACGTGGCCGCGTTTTCACGGTCTTGTGAAATTTCTTACTTTTGTGAGGTTAAGTAACCTGAATCGTTTCTGCACGTTTATCGTTTATAAA
>NC_046664.1:131772568-131774322 GCF_010883055.1 Belonocnema kinseyi | reverse complement strand
CTGGCCTTCAAACCCTTTCACTGTGTTAAGGAAAACCGAGGCCGATCCCCTGAAAAACCGGCACCACGCTGGGCTCTCGCACTTGCTTTCTTATATAAAAAACTGACTTCAAATATCGCAATTTATACGAAGACAACAAGAAGCACATACTTCTTTGAAATTGTAAATTATTACAGATAGTTCAACTAACAACCTCCAGTTTAAATCACTTCATTATCTTCATTAGAACTAAAGATAGTTCGGTCGTATATTTATTCACAAAAAAACGCGCAATTATCTATATTTTGCAAATTTTTCGACGGCAATCTGTTCAGAAATGTTTATAGTACCACCATACATTTTTTCAGATTTTTCCTGTTTTTTTTTTCTATAAAAAACTATGCTTCAAAGTTTGGTGTTTTTAAAAGTTATCAAATTTCCTTACTTTTCATCAGATTTTCCGATCTGTAAGCTACAAATAATTTTTTGGAATATTACTTTTCGGCTCATTAATGTACAACAATTGCACCTTTAAAATGAGACCTTTTTCATTAACCTACCATTTTTCTTCACATACTTATTCAGCGTCAAAGCCAGAGGACTCAAATTTTCTCGCCGATAGTACAAGAATAACCCTGCTTCAACACATCAATTGCAAATCCTTCTTCTTTTCGTGTCCGATTGAATTTTCTTTTAATACAGTTTTTTTAGCGGGTACTTCTTCTAGATAGATTTTGTGTCAATAACAACAGAAAGATATTCTCCGATGTATACTCATATTTGAGCGGCTGACAATAAAAAGTGGAAATATCTCGTTGGTGAGTAAGAAGCAGATACAGAAAAGTGCATGAAAAAAAAATGGATATAATTTCACGGCTGTAAAGAGTAGCAATAGAATATTGACTGTAAAAATTGGACAACTGTGCTTGGGCCGTAAGAAAGGGGAACAGAAAAACTTGGCAGTAAGAAGTGGACAAACGTCGCGTGTCGGTGAATCGGCTCTGTTACACGCTGCAAATACAAGCCTCGTTCTAAACCGAAAATGCACGAGGACGAACCCGACCTCGTCCGACTGAACGATTCGCTTGCAGTGGCTAACTGGCTATTAGGAGGTTTTCGGTAAACTGAATTTCCACTGAATTTTTCAGGGCATCCAGGCCGTCAAGAGAATAAAAGAAAGTTCATGGCAACGTTTTAAACGATTGCTTTGCCATGAGTTCTAAGAGAAAATTGAAAAGAGATCACAAAACATCCCAAGTGCGAAATCATAAACAGCCCAAGTTTGGCCTAATACTGGCAAAAGTGTCGCCGAGACTTGGCCGCCAGTGCTGCGCCATTGCCGAAATGATATCTAAGGGCTGCACTTGGCGGCCAAGACTTGGCTGCCACTTGGCCGCCTTCACCTGCCCGTTACTGGCTGCCAGTATCGGCCCGGAACCAGCATATCTTAACGGCCCATTGCTGAAATGATATCTAAGGGCTGCACTTGGCGGCCAAGACTTGGCCGCCACTTGGCCGCCTTCACCTGCCCGTCACTGGCTGCCAGTATTGGACTGAAACTAGCATATCTTACCGGCCCATTGCCGAAATTATATCTAAGGGCTGCACTTGGCCGCCTTCACATGCCCGTCACTGGCTGTCAGTATTGGCCGGAAATCAGCATATCTTAACAACCCATTGCCGAAATGATATCTAAGGGCTGCACTTGGCGGCCAAGGCTTGGCCGCCACTTGGCAGCCTCCACTTTCCCATCACTAGTTGCCAGTATTGGCCCA
>NC_046664.1:131771001-131772468 GCF_010883055.1 Belonocnema kinseyi | reverse complement strand
TCAGATTCGGAATATGATACTGACAAAAGGAATGAAATAGAGGAAAACTTTCTGAAAAACTGCAAGGTACAGCCCGATGATTTGGAATGGGAAGACAAGGCGAAAACCCCAAAAAGTACTCTGAGAGAAAAACTCAGAAGCTGGGCTAACGAAAATGTTAATAATATAACAAAGACATCTTTAAATCAGTTGCTAAAAATATTGCGCAACCATGGACATACTGAATTACCAAAATCTGCAGAGACGTTATTGGGCACGCAACGAACACGGGGCAGAGTTAGAAAAATAAAGTCAAAGAGAGGCACTGATAATTCGTATATATACACTGCTATAGAAAGTGTTTTAAAAGATAAAATAAACGAACAAGCCTTCACAGAGAAGGTGATTCATCTTTTAATCAATATTGATGGTCTTCCCCTGTACAATAAATCTTCGATTCAATTGTGGCCAATCCTAGTACAAATTTTATGCGATGGTTACTACTGCAAACCTTTTGTTGCTGGTATGTTTTGTGGTGACTCTAAACCAGAAAGCGCAAGCGAGTTTCTGGAAGATTTTGTTGAGGAATGCTGCAAATTAATTGAAGAAGGTTTTGTAATCGGAAATACCGTTTACAAAGTACAAATTGATGCCTTCGTTTGTGACGTCCGAAACGTACGAAAGCTACTTTCACGGCCCGAAGGAAAACTAAATATCAGCAACAACATCATCTGCCGAATATGACATCACCTTTGATTCGCATTCCACAATTTGATCCCGTACGTCAAGTGATTCTGGATTACATGCACCTTCTTTGTAATGGCGTCATAAAAACTCTATTATAAAAGTGGAAAGCTACTCAATACAGGTTTTTTTTACTATATGCCGGACCTTTCGTTTTGAAACCAGTATTGCCTACGAAATACTACCGGAACTTTGTACATTTGTCGTTCGCAAGCCGCATACTTTGTCATCCTACCATGGCACTTACTTGCACTGATGTTGTTGATAAGCTTTTACAAAGATTTTTTTCTGAACTGCCTGACTTGTATGGAGAGAACATTCAAGTTATGAATTTCCATAATATGATACACTTGGCAGACGATGTTAGACAGCTAAAAGCACTTATAACACAGTATTCAGCATTTCCATTTGAGAACCTGTTGGGAATATTGAAAAGACTAATCAGAACACCGAATAATCCACTAGAACAAATTTTCAGACGACTATCTGAAATCGATCATTCTTCAAACATTATGGCGAAAATTCCAGAATTGAGTAATCGCGTGGAGATTGCTGAAACTAACAGCCAGATAGATTACTCTGATCTGAAACTGAGATAATTCCACATCAGTGTAAAAGAGCCGAATAATATTGTTGAATTGAACACAGGAACTTTTATAGAGGTCCAGCGTATCTTTTGCAATTCTAGGGATATAAATGATGTGTTTATTGAAGGCCGAACGTTAAGAAAAAAGGATATATTTG
>NC_046664.1:131749435-131770901 GCF_010883055.1 Belonocnema kinseyi | reverse complement strand
TAAAGTGCCATCGCTGGGCCAGACTCTGGCTTTTCTACTTCTAATATAGTTTGACATAGTAATTCTGACTTTCGGCCCGTTAATGAGCCGTTACTGGGCCAGGCAAATTTGAGATGCCAAGTCTCGTGCCAGTACTGGAACAACACTGGGCCGATTTGATAGCTGATACTGGGCCAGTAACTTTTGCCGACTTTTGGCTGCCAAGACTGGTCCAGCATTGGGCCGTGTTTTCAGTATCGGCAATTCGCACTTGGGATTTTTTATTGTTTCCTAAAATTTTTTAAAAGTGTGTAAAATATTTTTTAGACTTTTGCATGTTTTCCATATTAGATAATTTTAGAAAAATTAAGGAACATAATTCTTTTAAAGCCTTCTTGTGCAATTTTTTTGCACTTTTTTTTAAGTTTATGTTTGTTTAAGTAATGTACTTTCAAATTTGATATAGGTTCCTTGGAATAATTTAGATGATTTTTAGAAATTAAACAATGTTGAAATGTAAAAAATATACTTTAGTAGCTGTAAATGAATCTCAAAAGGTTTCAAGAGCATGATCAAATTTGCTTTAAATGCTTGCGAAAATTTAGAAGATTATAAGGCAATTTTTTAACATTTTGAATATTATTTCCAAATTTTGAAACAAATTTGAGTCAGTTAAAAATATTTTAAGGAATTTAAGACGAGTGTAACGGATAAGAAATATTCAGAAATTTGAAGACATTTTAGAAAATTTACTAAATATTTCTTTATTTCTCACAAAGTTCGTAAACATTCATAAGCATCTTTGAAAATAACTGCAATTCAACCTAACGTTTTGTAATAATCTGTAAAATAAAACAATTTCTTTAAAATATCCAAGAATCTTTTCTGACACATCTGATATATTCAAAAATCTTTTTTCAATTTCCTTAAAAATCTTATAATAATTATATTTATATAAATTAAAAAAACAAACTGATAATACTTATTTTCTTGTTTTTCATTCTCAGAATTTAATTTCAACTTGAAATAAAATTTTGAAAACTTTCAATAAATAAATATTTATTCGAAATCTCCACGTTATGTCATTATTAATATCACAATTTATTTTTTATGGTAGTGAAAAAAGTTTTAAATTTGGGAATTGCAAATAGTACTTAGGTTAAGCAACTTCAATATTTGTATTACACAAAAATATTAAAAAAGCCTTTATTGTTCAAAAAGTTGTTTGATTTATTTAAAGATAACACTTCATCGTAAAACCCCTTTTTTATTTAGGAAACGTCTGTTATGTTTTCAAACATAATTTAACAAATTTGACGTAACGGCGATGAGGGGGCGGGGGGGGGGCAAAAAAGAAATGTCACGGTCTGTGAGATTGCGTAGGGAGGGGGGGGGGCATTTCAGTAAGTAATGAACATATTTTTATAATATTTTTTGCTTGATTCTGCCGTAGAATCAAACATGGTACAAAAAACCGACGTAAAATTTCGAATAAAAACGGTTGCACTCTGTATACATTAATTTAAAAAATGAATAATATTAATACTTTAGGTTGTAAAGCAGCTAAGGCTGAACCTCGGCCTTTTATGTCCACTCGCCTATCTCTTTCTGTAAGCTAATGTACATATCTCGTGGAACATAATAAAGATCTATTATTATTATTATTATTATTATTATTATTATTATTATTAATATATTATTTGAATATGATACACATTGACTTTTATTTTTTAAATTCTTGCAAGTTGTTGGTCATTTTTCTAATTTTAGGATATTTTTTACCCTATTTGGCCTTAGGAAATAGATTTCACAAATAGAATTATAAAAATATCTTCATTACTTAGTTAAAGGCTATTAAAACTTGCCGTTAAAATGATACCAAATTTTTTTTTTCAATGTTAACAAACGGTTGTACAGGCTTTAACCTTTTGGACCAGTTGGAGAAATAGATATTTCATTTATCGCTCTCCAATATATAATTTTTCCCTAATCATGAAGCAGATTAAAGACACTTATAAAATAAAAATAACAAATGTAAAAAATTCATTTTAGTTTTTTGTTAAAAAAGCCGATACATTTTTTAATAAAGTTCCTTTCTACATGCACATGCATAAAAGGCAGCGTAACTATTGCCACTTTCTATTTAAAAAATGCATACTCTTCGAATCATTAATTCAATTGAAAAAACTTATTTCAACCTTAATCTGTAACTTTCTCACAGGAGGTTTTCCATATCTTAAAATTTGCTCGATAAACGAAGCGCTTGAAGGTTGAACTTCATGTTTATTACATTGTCTACAACACAAAATTAACCGTTTCTATGTTCATTAAAGTATTACAGTTTTTCTTTCAAATATAATTTTCAGAAAATGTAGATACGTAGGTGAATTAGTACAAATAGAATCTGAAAATTCTGAAAATGAACTAAGTTAGCACGAGTTGAAGTGAAGAAAGAACGGCATTTCTTTATTTTTAAAAATATACTTTTTTCCAATTATTTAAAAAAATGAAGAACCTACAAATTTTTGTAGACGGAGAAAAAGATATGCTTTAAAATTGTTCACATAAAATAAGTTTCATGCAATTACAATTTTTTTATTCAAAGTATATATAAAATTGGTTAACGCATAATATGTGTGTGTGTACAATAAGTAAATAGAAAATAAAGAAAGTCGATAAGGGAAGAACTATTATACTTCTTGTTCGCGAAAAAGGGATTCCTCAATTGTCAAGTACGATAACTGACGTCAATTAAACGACCATAATTAATGAAAAAAATCTGCCCGCTACGCGAGCACATTCTCCTCGCGCGCTGGGCTTGCGGATCGCTTCACTCGCAAGTATGAGCGCGCCTAGGGCACGCGACTGTCGGCTCTCGTGCTTCGCGCTCGATTGTAACATTATCTTGCGCTTCGCGCTCGGTCTTTTTATTTTCGCACATTCTTGCGCAAAAATTTTAAAATTAAGACTCAAAACATCCACCACTGTAATTTTGTAATTGTGAATTCTCTTTTGTTAAAAAAGCTTAGCTCAAGAGTTTGAGCGCACCTATGGCACGCGACTGATGGCAATCGCACTCCGCGCTTAGTCTTTCCATTTCTTCCGCATTCGGGCATAGACCTTTTAAAATCAAAGGTGAACGGACCGACAACTGTAAGTTTGTGATTTTGACTCTATTTTGTTAAAGCTCTTTTGGCTTTAACGAACACATTCTCATCACGTATCTCGTGCTTCGCACTCGGTTTTGTCCAACATGTCAACTTTTCTACATTATACACAACAATTTTATATCAGTTATAATACATTTTTTATGTAACTTTGCCAGGGATTACTTATTAAAAAATTGCAAAATAAAAAGCAAATCTAAAACATGTATCAATTTAATAAATGTGTATCATTACAATTCATAATATGCATAAAAATTGAATCATACTAATTCCTATTTCCTCGTTTTTATAATTTAAAAAAATTTTTAATATTGTTCTTTACGATTAAATAAAAACTACTACGCATCTGCATAGGATCTAATACAGGAACCTATATAGGGTCTTATATAGGAGCCTATGTCCTCTTTCGTCTTTTCTGTGCTTTTTCCAAAAAGTTAATTTTTTTATTCTTAATCTTGTGTTTTACGATTAAAAGAAAATCAACTCGTCGTATCGAAAAATGATTAATAATAAATGTATAGATCTTTTTAGGCGAACAACTGTTATGTGGTAATTTAAGTTCATACCTTGTGGCGCTTTTTCAAACAAATTTAATATTTTTATTTAGCATGTTATTTTTTACGACTAAAGAAAAAACTACGTGTCCTATCAAAAATTATAGCTCTTTTTTGGATGAACAAATTTTGTCTAATTTTTTTCGTAGCTTATATCGAAAAGTGATTTATTATAAATTTGTAGTTCTTTCCAGGGCGCGCAATTTAAGCTTTTTCATTTTTTTCGTATCTTGCATAGTGTAATCAAAAAATGTATTTTTTTGATTATTCATTATTTTTTGTACGATCAAATTTGAAATGTTTTACTTTTCAACCAAATTAAAAAAGATGTTATTATAGTGCTGCAGGGCTTTCAAAAAGCAAAATTGTTCTCCTGACTTTTTTTTTATATCATGCGTTGTTTGTCTTAAAATGTTCATTTTAGTTTGTTTTTTTGGATTTTGGAAATGCTCTAACTCTGATCATTTTCTTTTTATAGAAAAAAGTCATGGGGATGAATTGTTTGAGTTTCTGAGTACTATGAACAACTCTACATAGAATTTATAAATCTTAAAAAAATGTGGTTTCAAAAATTGTTGGTACGTTCAAATTTGGAACTTTCAACTTTTTGACCAAATTAAATATGTTGTTATCATAATCTTATAGGGCTTGCAAACAGCAAAGTTTTTCTTTTCCTGACTTTTTTTCTTATCATGCATTTTTTGGCTTAAAATGTTCATTTTAGTTTTTTTTTTGGATTTTGAAAATGATCTAGCTCTGATAATATTCTTTTTATAGAAAAAAGTCGAAAGGATAAATTGTTTAAGTTTTAAAGTACTATATACAGCCGTTCATAGAATTTTTACACCTTGAAAAAATGTGGTTTCAAAAATTTTGTGTAGGATCAAATTTGGAATTTTCAACTTTTTGACCAAATTGAAAAAGTTGTTATCATAATCTTGTAGGAATTTCAAAAAGCAACGTTTTTCTTCTTTAGACTTTTTTCATATCATGCGTTGTTTGGCTTAAATTGTTCATTTTAGTTTGTTTTTTTGGAATTTGCAAATGCTATAACTCCAGTAATTTTTTATTTTTCAAACAAAGTCATCAGAATAAATTGTATAAATTTTTTCAGTACTATGAATAACCGTACAGAGAATTTTTTACTTTTTAAAAAAGGGGTCTAAAAAATATTCAAAAAGTGGGCACCACTTTTTGAATTATCATCCAAAATGGCTGGTTAACGAACTTGACCTTCAGTTTAGGACACTAAAAAGTGCACCAAAAGCCAATCTAATAGATTAATTTTTTCAAAAGTTGTGTTCACAGACAGACAGATATACAGCTATACACATGCAGACATAAGGATTGAGGGGATAATTTGGTAAAAAGTTAATGAAAAGACTAATAAATGAGAAAGGGGATTTAATATTATTTAATATAACGTATATATTGATTTAAATTGAACCGAATATCATATATCCATGTATACAGTGTAATCATTTATTTGTTGCTTAATCTTGAAAGTTTTTTTCTCGCTGCGTTCAACCCCTAATAATTTCATTATAAATTTTTTATTTAAAGGAGATTTTGAATTAAATAGTTAATTATATTATTGCAAACCTCATTTCTAAAATGAACAGGCTATAAACTATTAAACTCTATAAACAAACGTACCGTACTCATGATGGAGTGTAGAAGGAAATTCACTTTTTTCGTTCAGCTTGACGCTCCGAACTTTTGTCTTCTCTATTTGTTTATTAATAATTTTTCTACTCGAAGCATTGAAAAACTGAAATTTTGTACATAAACATTTTTTACTCTTTGATAAATGATCAGGATAACTTTACATTGTCTAAAATTAATGTTTAGGGACCTATAAAATACAAATAAATTGTTTATCATTCCATTTATTTGTTGGAAACAAATTTGATAAGCAAATTAACAAATAGTCTTAATATAGGTAAAATTTTTTGGTGCTCAAAGTGCTTCACATTAATGTAGGAATTACATTTAATAACAAAAATAATTTAAAAGTTTGTAATAACTATTGTTATAAACAATTCTTGTGGCAAAATATTATAATTTGAGATTTTTTAAATTATTATTTCCTTCAAGCGCCAGGAAGACTTCAGGTATTTCTTGAAACAATAAATATTTAATAATATTTGATGAAATATAACAATTTAAATTTTTGTAAATACATTAGATAAAGAAATTCAAAATTTTGGTCCTTTCGCATAGAAATTTTTTTTGACACTGGAAATATTTTAAGCTGTTGGACGAATAACTGCTAGTCACAAAAATATGTAAGAAGTTAACAATAACCATTGTTATGAATAATTCTCGTGACAAAATATTTAAATGTAAGGTGTTATCAAAATTTTTATTTTCTTTAATCGCTACAATGACTACGGATATTCCTAAACAATGTATCTTTGATCATATTTAGTGGAATATAACAACTTACATGTTTATAAACAATTAACATAAAAAATGTCCCAATGTTGGCAGTAAAACTCGGAATAATTCGGGTTTTCAATCTTAATAGATTGGAAATGAACAACAACACTGCATGCTAAGATTCACCCAATACAAAATCTTTTCACAATAACCCACCGACTTGGCCATCAAAGAAAATTTAAATTTGATAAAACCTTAAGCTTAAATATTTTGTCACGAGAATTGTTAATAACAGTGGTTATAGTTAACTCTTCTAATATTTTTGTGACTAGCTGTCATTCGTCCAATAGCTTAAAACATTTCCAGCTGAAAAAAAATTTCTATGCGAAAGGGCAAACATTTTAAATTTGTTTACAAAATTTTGAATTCTTATATTTTATCAAATATTATTAAATATTTGTTATTTTAAGAAATACCTGAAGTCGTTCTGGCCATTGAAGGAAATTATAATTTGAAAAATCTCAAATTCTAATATTTTGACACAAAAATTGTTTGTCACAGTGGTTATTATGAACATTTAAATTATTTTTGTTATTAAATTTCATTCCTACATTAATGTGAAGCACTTTTAGCAAAAAAAAATTTTTACTGATAATAACACTTTTTTATACTTTGACTGGAAAAATTATTAATAAAAAATAGAGAAGACAAAATTTCGGAGAGTGAAGCTCTATAGAATGTAATGATCTTTAATTTAAAACAGAAAAATTCAAAATCGCAAGAAGATTGAAGGGTCTGGACATTTTTGAATGAAAAAGGTGCATTTCCTCCAACTGTGCGTCATGAGTACAGTACGCTTGCTTATAGATTTGAATAGGTTATAGTCTGTTTGTTTTAGAAATGAGGTTTGCAATAATATAATTAACTATTTAATTCAAAATCTCCTTTAAATTAAAATTTTATAATAAAATTATTAGGGGCTGAATGCAGCGAGAAAAAAGCTTTCAAGATTAAGAAACAAATAAATTATTGAACTGTATAAATGTATACTAGGCAGTCTGATAAGTCCCTGAAAAATGAAACACGGAGACGTTTTTTTGGCCAAAGTCGGTTTTATTTTTCAACATACTCTCCTTTTAGGTCGATACAGCGAGTCCAACGATTTTCTAACTTTTTGATACCGTCCGAAAAGTACTCGATCGGAAGGTCTCCAAAATACGCCTCAGTTTCAGCTATGAGCTCCTCATTTGAGTAAAAACGCTTACCGGTGGGCCATCTCGTCAGGTTAGGGAACAATTAATAGTCGCTGGGGGCCAGGTCTGGTGAATACGGTGGCTGAGGAACCAATTCGCTGGAAATTCTGCTGGGAATTTGTCACACGAATTCGTTTTTGGTCCACTGTGAGTAAACGCGGCACCCATCGCGCGCAGAGCTTCTTCATGCCCAAAACTGACTGCACGATATTGCCCACACGTTCCAATGATATGCCTACAGCATTAGCCACCTCTCTCAATTTCACTTTGGGATCATTCAACATCATATCATGGATTTTTTCGACATTTTCTGGTGTAGTGACCTCTTTTGGGCGCCCAGATCGTTCAGCATCAACTGTGCTCGTACGGCCACAACGAAACTCGGTAAACCACTTATGAATCGTTTCAATCGACGGTGCAGAGTCCGGGTAATACTTATCCAGCTTGGCCTTGGTCTCGGATATCGTTTTCTTGCAAAGATAGTAGTGTTTGATTAAAACTCGAAACTCAGATTTTTCCATATCAAAAAAAAACTCG
Source organism: Belonocnema kinseyi (assembly GCF_010883055.1). Taxonomy (NCBI): domain Eukaryota; kingdom Metazoa; phylum Arthropoda; class Insecta; order Hymenoptera; family Cynipidae; genus Belonocnema; species Belonocnema kinseyi. The sequence goes on along the minus strand of NC_046664.1, from coordinate 131,763,029 downwards.
GAGGTTAGTCGCTTCTCAGTGCTGTAACTTGTAAATGCGTAAACATAAATGGCTGAAGTTTTGACAGGCGTCATTTGAAGGATCAAACTCGACGAAAATGGTTCACATTAGTGAATACTAATGCCATCTTTTAGAATTTTCAGGCACTTATCAGACTGCCTAGTATATGATGTTGGGTTCAATTTAAATAAATATATACATTATATTAAATCCATTTTCTCATTTAACATTCGTGTCATTGACTTTCTTCCAAATGATTCCCTCAAACATTTTAATTACAATTACCACTACTTTTTAAAAATATTTCCTTCAAAACTTGAAATTTTTGAGATTTTAAAGGAACAAAGATTCTTTACTTTGCAACTTAAGTTGTAGTCTTAAGTATTCTAATGATGAATAATTCTGTTTAACTTTAACAAATAATAAAATCAATAATATGCGCAAAATAAATCACAAAAATATAAAGTTCGTACGGCTTTCGAAATGTATCCCAAAATTAAATTTTATTCATATTAAAATACATATTTTTTTCTTTTTTGAAATAATAAGTAATAGTTAGTCTTATTTTTAGATATATTCTTTTTTATTTTTTTGCAAACAACATTAAGTTTTTTATTATTTTTGGTTTTCTTAATGCAATTCAATGAAAAAGACAGACCTACTTTTTGTGGTGCCATCTGTTGGCTTAGTTTAACCGACATTTCCCCTCCGAATCGTAAGAAAACTACCACTGCATACACATGCACGGTCGAGGCAGAGGGATGGTAAAAACATTAGTTGTGATGAAAATGTGCCCACGCAGCGGGCTGATTTTTTATTGTTAATATCGTGTTTCACGATTAAAACACAAAATACAGATTTTATCAAAAGTTATCTATAAAAAATTTATGCACAAGTTTTGGTCAGTCATCTTTTTACCCATTTTGGACATTTTAACCGCAAAATGTAATTTTTTATTTTTCATTCTTTTTTTATTGTCAAAATTTGAATTTTCAATTTTTTAAGAAAAATAAAAAAGGTGTTTAAAAAATCTTGTAGGCATTGGAAAAGAAACATTTTTCTTCTCTTGACTTTTTTTCATATCATGCGTTATTTGGCTTAAAATGTTGATTTACGTGTGTTTTTTGAAATTTTGTGATTGCTATAACGGTTTTATAAAAAAAAGTCATGAAGATAAATTGTTTTGTGGTTCGATTCCCTATGGAGTGAAGATGAAGTAGGATCTTTTTTTCAAGAAATAATTTTAGTTGTATTTCTAATAATCTTCTGAAGTTTAATTTATTTTTGAATCGCTTGAATTCTACTTAATTTTTCCGGAATTCACTGGACTTTTTATAATTAAAAAAAATGTGATAATCTTAAGGAGTTGAAAATTTCGTTCCAAAATCTTTAACACTCTTTGCAAAAAATTGTAGAAAATCGTTTGATATTTCTAAAAAACTTTTGCAATTTCCTTTTAAAGTTAGCTATTCAAAATAAAACACAGTTTGAAATTTGCTCACGAATATTAAAAAAATTCTCTTTTCTATCCACGGCCTTTCCTGAATGCTGCTTAATTCTGAAAAATTAAAAAAAGGTGCCTTTGAAATAATTCAGATTCTTCTTTGATAATTTTTTTAATCTTGTGCCATGTGTCAAAATGTTCTTAAATAATCTCTTGAAATTAATTTTTTTAATAAAAAATTATTTTAATTATTTCTAGGAACCTAAAATTTTTTAATTTTCGTCAAACCTTACAAAATTCTTCAAAAATCTTGACAAGTTTTAATTATTTTTTAATGGTTTAAAATTTCTGAACGGCTCTTAAACTTACTCAAATTTGAAAGTACATAATTTAAACCAACATAAACTTAAAGAAAAAGTGCAAAAAAATTGCACAAGAAGGCTTTAAAAGAATTATGTTCCTTAATTTTTCTAAAATGATCTAATATGGAAAAATTGCAGAAGTCTAAAAAATATTTTACACACTTTTAAAAAATTTTAGGGAACAATAAAAAATGTTTTGTGATCTCTTTTCAATTTTTTCTTAGAATTCATCGCAAAGCAATCGTTTAAAACGTTGCCATGAACTTTCATTTATTGTCTTGGCGGTCTGGATGCCCTGCAAAATTCAGTGGAAATTCAGTTTACCGAAAAACTCCTAATAGCTAGTTAGCCACTGAAAGCGAATCGCCCAGTCGGGCGAGGTCGGGTTCGTCCTCGTGCATTTTTGGCTTTCAACGAGGCTTGTATTTGCAGCGTGTAACAGAGCCGATTCACCAACACGCGACGTTTGTCCACTCCTTACTGCCAAGTTTTTCTATTCCCCTTTCTTACGGCCCAAGCACCGTTGTCCACTTTTTACAGCCAATATTCTGTTGCTACTTTTTACAGCCTTGAAATTATATCAATTTTTTTAGGCACTTTTCTATAGCTGCTTCTTTCTCACCAACGAGATATTTCCACTTTTTATTGCCAGCCGCTCATTTGAAATACACCTATGCATCGTTAGGATTTACTTTTATTTTGCGTAAACTCATTATTTCGCGTAAGTCATCGTTCGGTTTGATTAAATCTGTAAAATTAAATCTGACTGAATTTCTTAGATTCACAGGAAATTTATTTTATTATAAAAGGAAAAATTTTGTTGTGAAAAAGTTCGAAATCATGCATCAGCGGCAGCACTACAAAATTTTAAGTATAAATATTGTTTGTTGAATATCCAATTGAATACGGAAAAGAAGAACAATTTACAATTTATCTAATCAAGCGAGGTTATTCCTCTAGAGTGTCAATCATTTTATAATAAAATCATGCAGTTATTTATTACTTATGTTTGAAATAATGACTTTTTTATGATCATGTTTATTCAAAAAATATATATAATTCTGTTTTAAACAAAAGATTATTCAAAGATTCTACAAATATACTTTATAGTATTAGGCATAATACACAATATACGTATCTTTAATTTCTTTGAGTAAATTAATATTATTGTTCTTCAATCAATTATGTTAATGCATTTAATAATATACGACAACTATAATTATCCTGGACGTCCTTTTTTCGCTGATATAGGCAAGTTTATCATAAATAATATAATATTCAATTATCTGTTGCAAAACTTTATTTTATTCAATACTCACCACACTGCATGGCATACTATAATTAATTCATAATATAGTAATTAGAAAAAAACGTAAAAAGTGGTGACGCATTATCTTAGTTTTATATAATTATGCAAAATAATATAAATTAAAAGCTGAAATAAGAGAAGGAACATTTATATTAGAAAACTTCGATCCCCTGCGTCAGTGATACAACAAAATTTCAAGAATGAAATACTTCGGCGAAAGAACGCCTTTTTCCAAAAAGTTCAGAACCAAGATCTTTTTCAAACAGATTCGGAACCAACACTTTCTTCAATCGAACTTCGAACCAACACCTTTCTCGAACAGATTCGGAACGTGTACCTTCTTCAAACAAACTTCGAACCAACACCTTCCTCGAAATCATTCGAAACGAACACCATTTCTAAATCGCTGTATTACATTTTGTAATGGATTCAAATGACGAAAATTACTTTCGACGAGAAAATTCGATCTGGTTTTGACGTTGAAAAAGTAAGTGAAGAAAAAATGGTAGGTTAATGAAAGAGGTATCATTTTAAAGGTGCAAATTTTGTACGTTAATGAGTCGAAAATTAAAATTCCAAAAAATGGTTTGTAGCTTACAGATCTGAAAATCTGATGAAAAGTAAGGAAATTTGATAAATTTTAAAAACAGTGAACTTTGAAGCATAGTTTTTTATAGAAAAAATAACACGAAAAATCTGAAATAAATGTATGGTGGTACTATAAACATTTCTGAACAGATTGCCGTCGAAAAATTTGCAAAATATAGATAATTGCTCGTTTTTTGTGAATAAATATACGACCGAACTATCTTTAGTTCTAATGAAGATAATGAAGTGATTTAAACTGGAGGTAGTTAGTTGAACTATCTGTAATAATTTACAATTTCAAGGAAGTATGTGCTTCTTGTTTTCTTCGTGCAAATTGCGATATTTGAAGGCAATTTTTTATAAGGGAAAGCAAGAGTGAGAGCCCAGCATGGTGCCGTTTTTTCAGGGGATCGTCCTCGGTTTTCCTCACAACAGGGAAAGGCATTGAAGGCCAGAGTAAGGCTCGGAAGCATAAGTTGGGGAGGTTGGGCTGAGGAAAACCGAGGAGGATCCCTGCAAAAACGGCACCACGCTGGGTTCTCGCACTTGCTTTCCTATATAAAAACTGACTTTAAAAATCGCAATTTGTACGAAGACAAGAAGAAAAACATACTTCCTTGAAATTGTAAATTATGACAGATAGTTCAACTAACTACCTCCAGTTTAAATCACTTCAATATCTTCATTAGAACTGAAGATAGTTCGAACGCACATTTATTTACAAAAAACGAGCAATTATTTATATTTTTCAAATTTTTGACGGCAATCTGTTCAGAAATGTTTAAAGTATCACCATGCATTTTTTCAGATTTTTCCTATTATATTTTCAATAGAAAACTATGCTTTAAAGTTCACTGTTTTTGAAAGCTACCAAATTCCCTTAATATTCATCAGATTTTCAAATCTGTAAGCTACAAACAATTTTTTGGAATATTATTTTTTGGGACATTAACGTACAACATTTGCATCTTTAAAATGATATGTCTTTCATTAATCGACCATTTTTTCTTTACTTACTTTTTGAACGTCAAAGCCCGAGGACTGGAATTTTCCCAACGATAGTAGTATAGTGATTTAAAAGAAGTGAAACAGAACGTTGTACGTTTCGTTATGAACGCCTTGCAATCTTTCTAAACCACTATACGAAAAATGGGGACCACGTGATGTTGTGATTCACACTGGGACGTAGCAAATAGAAAGAGGGACACTTCTGGCCGCGTGCGTTCATATACTTCTGCATGAACGCACACTATCGCATATATGCTTGCATACGATCGGATGGTCGCCGCTGGCTACAGTGGGTTTGTTCACGAAGATTAAACTAATATCTAGAAGCATATATAAACCTATCTTATATCTATAAATCGTACGAATTACGCTGATACTCATGATTATATATATATATATATATATATATTGAAAATAAATTTAGAGATTTGAGAATCTTTAAAATGCTGTAAAATTGATGAATGAAAAAGTGTAATTTCTGATTTGCCATTTTTGTATGCATACAAAAATTAATTTTTTTTAAAACCCACACATGAGATGAACAAGAAATTAAAAGACTAAAGTTCTAATGAGAATCTGCCCACGCTGCAGGCAGATTTTCTTTTTTTTGCTCTTTATTATGTTTTTCACGATTGAAATAAAAACTACGCATCCTATTAAAAAGTGATTCATAACAAATTTGTAGATCTTTGTCAAATGCACAATTTCTGTCTACTCATCTTTTTCCGTATTTTGAATATGCTTAAAGTTTTGAATCGTAATTAGGATAAATATGTCTTCTTTTTGAATACTATAAATATCCGTACAGAAAATGTTTATATCTTGAAAAAAGTTGTCTCAAAAATGTTTAAAATGCGTTCACTTTTTGAATTTTTATTCTAAATGGCTGGCTAAAGAACTTGACCTTTAGTTTAGGATACTAAAAAATATACCAAAGGCCTAGCGAAGCTGGAAACTCTTTCGAAAGTTATCGTGCTAACAAACTTAAAATCAAAACACTAACAGACAAATATTAAAAAACATTATCTTTAGAATTATCTCAGGGCGTCTACTCAAATTCTGTAAAAGAATTCCCTGACAATTCTAGGTTGTTGCCAAGTATCTATAGATTTTTTTAAGGTATAAGTTTACTGAATAATGAGCCACTCAAGTATCAAATATCACATTCTTCCTAGCAATTCTGATCCTACATACCTTAAAAAGTATTACATAATACTTAAAAAAAACCTCCCGTTATCCATTTGTGAATGGTTAAATGGTAGTTAACTAAGTCAATTAAAAGTGGTAAAAAAATAGGAATAAATAAAGCTTGATCCAAAAAGCTTTTTTTTTAATATCAGCCCTACAGATTGTTTCTTTTGGTGTCAAAATGTCCCCTGAATATTTTCATTCTTATAATAAAAAATATTTAGGAATCTCTCAAGTCCATTTTTGCACAAAATTGCTTTTTTAATTTTCATAATGAATTTATAATTTTACTTCAGTACCTAACACAATACTATACAATACTAATACAATACCTTTTTTTTTTAATTCTGCCAATATACAGTGGACATTTTACATGAAAAGGAACAATTTTTAGGCTTCGAGCCATTTTAGAAGAAAAAAACAAGGATATATTCTAGACCACTGTAATAAGTATAAAGCAATTTCGCAAGTTAATTATGAATAATCTTTTTCTTCATCCTTATAAATATATAACTGTGTAGGAACGGTATAATTTTTACATATAAAATCTAATAATGTTTCTTAATTTATGACTATTTTAATAGTTGCTTAAATGTTGGAGCATATTTAACATATTCATATTTTCAGTAAAATATAGTCAGGAAGAAATTCTGTTCGAACCTCCTGCAAAATGTGCAACATATCAGACCAAAAATTTGAAAACCCGTGTGGAAATAATTCCTAGCAGACTGGAATTATTCTAGCGCCAGTACTGGATTCTTCGTGGCTGTCTGTTCACGCCAAATTAGATTGACGCTCTTTTGGCACTATCTCTACCTACTAGATAGAAAAATTCATCACGCAGTTCTATGTAAACCCACTAATGTCCCTAGCCAGAATTTGACATCACATTAATATAAAAATTCCGTCTAAAATCTAGCTTGTCTCTAGAAAGTACTTCTATTTGGACTTTGAAAAAGTCCTGTCTCATAGTGCAGATTTGTTAATTTAATTAATCACAAAGTATCGATTGATCTGACGAACTATACTTTATTTATTGGTAAAATATTGAATGAAAGACAAAGCTATGATAAAAAATTATTGCTGAATAAATACATTGTATCATTAGGTTTTCTAGGAAAGTAATTTTCCTTTTCGTATGAAATGTATTCAGTAATCATGTACATTAAAATTATATATTTCCTAACCTCAAATATTATGCAGTGCTACCAACAGCACTCAACTTTCACCATGCAATTTAATTTCAAAACTGCTACCAAAAAAATTGGCAACAATAACCGGAACCGGATTGCAAGAATCAGATGTTCGCATTGCCTTGGCATTGCATTGGCTTAGGCCTCTTTTCAATTAAATCTTTGTTCGGAGTAGAACAATGGCTAATGCCAACAGTTTTTGTATAAGGTTTTTTTTTTCAAACCCCAGCATTTGAAAAAACCGTCTCATGTAAGAGCTATTGAAATTAACCCATTTTTCACTTCGAATAAAAATTTGATTCAATGCAGGAATAGGCCCTAATGATTTAAAAAATATGTAATTCTAGTATTTACGGAGTAAAATGTGAATTCAGTATTGAGGTTGGCTCCTCGTTCCACAATATTTTTAATTTACATTTTCCTTTTTATCAATAATATCTGGAAACATTTTGCCAAAAAAGCACATACGATCTACATTCCATTTTTCTTACAGAAATCTGGAATTTGTTAATATTCTCAATGTAGCACATAGTGCTTTTATGTCAGGAATGATTTAATTATAAAAATAAATATTAAATTTGCAATCTAGGTAGCATCTAGATCTACTAGATTTTACTAAATTCACTAGAACGCGCCAGTACCGCTGGTGTAGGCTCATGGCGGTCTAGGCTGGAACAGTATAGCGCCATGAATAATTTCCACATGGGCATTTCTCTTCAAAATTAATATGAAAAAAATATTGATTAATTATTCATTATTTAACCTAATTAAAATAAAATAATAACTATGGCAATGTAAACCTCCTACATTCTGAAATTTCAACGCAATTTTAAATTTTAATATTTTACTTGCTCTTAGAGAAGTTAAAAAAAGTGATATTCACAAATTAAATGATAACACCGTAGTTGCAATAACTAGCATTTAAAATAACATAAGTTGCAAAACAGGTAAGAAAAATTACCATTTTCAATGGGAAGGTGCAATGAAAGACAAAAAATTCAATGAAGTGATTCGCGATTCAGTACCAAATGACGTCATTACACGCGCCGAAGGTCATGAGAATGATAAAATTCCTAAAACTTATAATTTGTTTTATCACAGGGAAATATCTCCGTTCTGCTGCCCCGGAGACCCGTGTTCAATTCTCGCCAGGGCTGCTATCTTCTGACAAGGTTTTTTCTCTTTCAGCTTAGAATAAAATATAAATATCTAATTGTGTGTTTAGTGTATAAAATGTATAGTGCGTGAAGTGAATGCGAATTTATTTTTATTTTGCTCTTTCGACCATAGAAGTTTCTTCCTATTTTCTATGGGAAAAATTAGAATTTCGTAGAAAGAACATGGACAGAATTTTTTTACTATTGTGTTTTGTAAACTTCACAGTCTGTCTTAGAGACTATAGTAAGTTTCTTTTGGTATAAGTGCAATTATTTAATCATTTATTTTATATTTGAATAGACATAATAACTTCAGACTTTAATATTCACAATAGTGATTCTTGCAATAGTGACTCTATATCCTGGCTTGCTATTGCCGTATTGTAAAAATAAATATTATACTATCAAATTTTATAACTAAAAGTTTCACCGTGTGGAATTTTCAAAATGTCATCACTGTAAACAATTAATGAATAATTTAATGGAAATCAATTTGAGTGCTAGCATTTACTTCATAAGAGCGATACATTTCTGGATCTCATTATCTAGTTTAGCCGAATGGAATATCGCCGCGCTGCCGCATTGGAGACCCGTGTTCGATTCCCACCAACTTTACTTTAATCACATTTTTTTGTTTCAACTTGTAATATTTTCGTCTGCTAATCTGACTGCACCAATTTTTACTAAGTCGCTTACTAAATAAGTGCGCCGTTCTCTCTCGACGTTAACATAGTCATTTGCAAATATGGCAATCTTCTGTAGAAATAAATGTTACATTTTTAAACTTTATTCCAATGAATTTTGTAGTTCGGCATGTAGTTATTAGATACTACTCAGAGTAGTAAACATTACAAAAGTTCCGCTATGTCCCTCCATTGCAAACTACAAACAGTACAATCTTCTCTGATTTTTAGCAAATATTGCAGCAAAAGGTTTCTCCGTGTAGCTATTTTTTTTAAAGATATCGTTTTTTAAATGGCCCTAAAACATTTTTGAAAAATTTTCTTTTTTTGAGTTGTAATTGTTATTGAACTTTTTTAGCATTGTCCTCTTAATTAATTTTTTTCTCCCGATCGGTACAAACAATCGCTATAATTTTTATCGTGTTTCGTTAAATATGTTCATTCTATAAAATAAAAATCATTTTACCATTGTTGCATAAATATTTATGAAATTAGAAACAAATTTTATAAACAAATATAATTCGTTTGAACTTCTCAATCGATTTCAATGCTTTAGTTGACTAATTACGATAACTCGTTTAATTACGAAGATTTTGGTAAAAAAAATTAGGGAAGTCGCATATCATCAAAAGTTGTGCGTGTTTTCGTGTTGACGTTCCGCGCACCATGCCGCGCGACGTACGATATTCACGACGTTGAAGTTAGCCTCAGATAGGGATTTCAAAGTTTTGTAATTAATTTAAAAAAAACTAAGAGTCATATCAAAAAATTAAAAACACTTCTGGATTCGTCTCGGAAATATCTCTGTGAACCTTCTTTTGTTTTTTTGTAAACTAATTTTTTAAGCAATTAGAGCATTTGTTGTTTAGCGCACTGTTGCTCTATGCCCGTAGATATGAGTTATGTCAAAAAAGTAAAAAAACCTCTGGATTTGTCTCGGACATATCTCGAATCCATCGGATGCAGAAAGATAACAAATAGCGTAATTTTTTAACAAATTGTTTAAACAAAAAAAAAAAAACAAAAAATGCACACCGAGATATTTCCGAGACAAATCCAGAGGTGCTTTTACTTTTTTGACATAACTCTTAGTTTTTTACCTTAAACTCCATATCTACAGGCACGGAGCAACAATGCGCTGAATAACAAATGCTCTAATTGTTTAAAAAATGGGTTTACAAAAAACAAAAAAATTCACATCTAGATATTTTCGTGAGGAATGCAATGGTGCACTTGGATTTTCGATCCCATTCATACTTTGTTTATGACAATTGCAGAAATGTAACAAATGGCGTAATTGTTTAAAAAATTGTTTAAACAAAAAAATGCACACCGAAATATTTCCGAAACGAATTCAGAGGAGTTTTTACTTTTTTTACATGGCTCTTAGTTTTTTACTTTGAAATCCATATTCACGGGCACGGAGCAACAGTGCGCTGAACAAGAAATGCTCTAATTGTTTAAAAAATGGGTTTACAAAAAACAATGCACATCTAGATATTTTCGTGAGGAATGCAATGGTGCACTTGGATTTTCGATTCCATTCATACTTTGTTTATGACAATTGCAGAAATATAACAAATTTCGTAATTGTTTAACAAATTGTTTAAACAAAAAAAATGCACACCGAAATATTTCCGAAACGAATTCAGAGGAGTTTTTACTTTTTTTACATGGCTCTTTGTATTTTTACTTTTAAATCCATATTTAAGGGCACGGAGCAACAGTGCGCTGAACAACAAATGCTCTAATTCTTTAAAAAACTAGTTTACAAAAAATAATGCACATCTAGATATTTTCGTGAGGAATGCAATGGTGCACTTGGTGTTTCGATCCCATGCATAGTTTGTTTATGACAATTTCAGAATGATAACAAATGGCGTAATTGTTTAACAAATTGTTTAACAAATTTTTTGAACAAAAAAACAAAAAAAGCACATCTAGATATTTCCGAGACGAATCCAGAGGTGTTTTTACTTTTTTACTATGACTCTTAGCTTTTTTAAAAATTGATTACACAACTTTCAAATCCATATCTGTGGCAAACTGCAACGTCATGAATATCGTAGGTCACGCGGCATGGAGCGCGGAACGTCAACACGAAAACACGCACAACTTTTGATGATATGCGACTTCCCTAATTTTTTTTACCAAAATCTTCGTAATTAAACGATCTATCGTAATTAGTGAACTCATTGGATTTATCAGTAAGACTATGTGAATCAGTCTTAACTTATGCATTTTAATTGATATAAATTCATTGCAATCTATATTTTCCAAAGAAACTTTTTTTTATAATGTTTTTATTGAGTTGGAAGAGGCATATATTTCATTTTTTCACATTGTTATCAATGCGAGTTGAAATTCAGGATAAGTTTTAATTTAGATGATTTAAATCGATAGCGCAGATTCATATTTTTAACCACAGATCCCAATTTCTTGATTTTATTTCAAAGCGAATCGAGATATGAATAGATAACGCCGAAGTTTTCCGACTGGTAATCGTGTACCTTCGAGTTTTCAGATTCAGAAGAGGAGAAATCGGTTGCGCGCGCAACACAGTTATATTTTTTCGTGTCCTACCTTCTTCACACGGACATAGACCTGTCATAGTGTTGGAGTGAATGTGGGTTTAGATCTGGGATCATTGCTAACACGCAATGCAGCACATATGCGACGCAGACGTGCTGACACGCTTGTAGGCACAACTCAACTGCACGAAGTGCAGAATAATCTACATGTCGCGCCCACCATATGTGGGCTCAATACGGACATTTTGCCATCTGGACAACTTTGAGGCACGCCCAGGTATGTATAAGTCTCTTGAGTGCCAATATGTGTAATAACACTAACATCCATAAGCTCAGGATCTTTAAGAAAGCTAATAATCTTTTCCTTCTTCAGATGAATTCTGGCACGCTTGTCCAATAAAATGTCCATACCAATCTCTCCTGTGTACTTCTTTATGATATTTAAAGCACTCTGAAGTTTGTTTTTACCAGAAGCATAGATCTTCAGGCCGTGCATATAAAATGCATGAAAAATTGTATGTTCGTGATGATTAGCGTACCTGTCAATGTCATGCACAATCCTGTTGAATAGAACAGCTGTACAGCTTCAAACAAATTATTGGTCTGTAATTCCCTGGATTGGACAACTTTCCGAGCGTCGTGCGAGTTATTGAATCCGAGCGCTCACCGGAGTGAAACCATTAGGTCTTGCTTTTATCTTAAGTAAAGACTAATCCAAAATACTTTCAGTTTTCTGTATATGAACCTTGTGGGAGGAAAACATTCTATTTTTAACATCTTAAAGAGGAATATTTTTCACATGCGGACGAAACTTTATGCCTTAAAATAAATTCCTCCGAGTATTCCGTTTTAAATTAATGCAAGAAAATTCTGTATTTCTTCCCAGGCTGTTACACTGAGCCTCTGATCCGTATTGCCAAGGTGGAATTTCGGAAAGAGGGATGAGGCTGATTCCTAAACCTCAATCATTTTTTTAACCATTTTTCCTAGACTGATTTTCCATCCCATTTCGACTCTACTGAGCTTGTATGTGCATAAAAAATGACTTAAGGTTACCATACATATAAATGAAGAAATATTTAAACATAAATATATGAACAAAAATTTTTCAGGCATTAAGGAAATTCTTGGCTACTTTTGGTAACTTTCATCAGTGTCCTTACGATATTTATCACGTACGTTAATAACAAATAAGATGGTAAGTTGTCCTGCGAAAAGTACGTATATTTTCGTCGTTTGTTTTGCAAGTAAGCAGTAAGAGGTCGTCCATAAATTACGTGACGCCTCTAAAGGGGGGGGGGGGTCATGGTTACAGACACGGTTTGTCATTAAGGGGGAGGAAAATGTGGGGAGACACTAAAAAAGTGAAAGAATAGCCCGAAAGAATGGTAAGATTTAAAGAATGCAGTTGGGAAGCAGTAAGAGGAGTAGGAATTGCTGGTAAGTTAGGCAAGAAGAAAATATTTTAAAACAAGGGCAGGTAAAAGTGGTTTGATGGCGAGTGCGTGCTCAAAAAATATTTTTAAAATAAAGAGCAGGATTATCAGGTTAAATTGAAGGAAGAAAAAAGGAAAATAAAGGAAGTGTTTAAAAGAAAAAAGAATGAAGAAATAGCGGTAAAGTCGAAAGAAGTCGAGTAGCATGGCAGATTTCTGGAAAGAAATAAGAAGCTTTCGAATACCAAAGAATAGGAGGAAAGGTAAGGAAATAGGGAAATAATATTTGAAATAGTACATTGTGATACAAGTGCGGAAAAGCTTCTTTCAAGATGTAACATAAAGAAGACAAGCTCCGCAAAAAACTCTATAACTTTAAAAGAAGTGTTAAATATGAACTAAATAAAGCCTGTATTATAAATAAAATTACGCCAAAAAACAGCTTCTTTGAAATAAAAGAAATTTTTCATTAATATATTATTATTATTGACGATTTAATTTAATAAATTATTATTAATAAATTATTATTATATATTTGTTGACGTGGTTTAATTAATTCCATTGTGCGCAACTATGGAAGCCTTACCAGGTGAATACATATGAAACCGGTATTGCCATTTAGCGGCCAGTAGGCACACTTGTAGGCACTGTCGGAACTTACCATTTGTGTTAATTGGCGTATTGTCATCTGTCAA
>NC_046664.1:131726247-131749335 GCF_010883055.1 Belonocnema kinseyi | reverse complement strand
GGGCGCATACTTTGAATAAAATATTTGTTATCATTCTCTTGAAATAAATGTGTTTTTTTCTTGAAAAAATACCGGTTTCATATGTATACACCTGGTACTCAGCAATTTGACACGTACGCTCCCTGAACGTCATAAGAAATTGAGTGCCTGCTCTAATATTGAACACTTCCATTGAGACAAGTTCTTTTGCTTAACAGTATCTGCACCAAAATACTTAAAGATGCGCGTCGGTATGTTATTTCGTGATCTAGTTAGTTATTCACTCGGTGAACAGAGTCTCTACTCAAACAATTAAGAAACAGATGGGTGCGACTACACGACGCATCTCGCTCGGCTCGCTCAGCTGCTGTGACGTCGCAATTTTCTGAAATTAGCTACAGCTGTTCAGAGGTCTAAAAGCTAGACCATGAGGGCTAAAGCGAGCCTCATTGCCTTCTTATTTAGAGCCCAAATCGTGCTGCCTCAGATCGAAGGTCAAGTGGGGCATATTTTTAGTACAAAAGACTAAGGGCTAGCCATAATTGTGTTGTGTCTTGAACTGAAGACCCTTAATGGCTCTTTTCAAGACATAATTATTGTTAAATTTTAGACATCAGCTTAATTTAAGAGGGCTGTGTACATGGGCTTTTGGAGACATGTCGTCTAGGAGTAATTTCTCCGGAAATATTGTGAAAAATATGACTTATGTGGTATGTCTGGGTTCGGAAAATAATATGCTATGGATATGTGTTATCAAAAGTGAAATAATGTTTATTATAATAAAAATATGATTGGTCAAAATTACCTTACTTTTGAATGCCAATTTCTCGGCTTGTAAATATTATGTCGAAAATTGTATTTCGCAGAAACTTAGATAAAGTCTTTCTGAAGAGATTAGCATGTATGAAAGAATTATTGCTTTTAAATAAATGCAAAAAACATGTATACACGAAAAGCATTTTTGGGTTAAATTTAAGGTAAGTAACTACCGATCCTAGCGGCCAAATGCTAGAGAGAGCGTTAGGCACGCCCACGCTGTTGTCCTCAATGCAATGCACAACCTTTACCTCAGCCCGGAAAGTTGCATGGCCCGTAAGCCGTAAGTTCCCAAAAAATATGCTAAAAATACTACTCTGACGCTCAACGGATTTGGGCGTTTCTTGAAATTCTGATTTGAATGATATATACTTCTTGGAGTCATTTTTCGCATGAAAAATTGAATGTAATAATTCTTCCAAATTAGGGTCACTTTGAACAAGCCTATGTTTGATATAATAAACATTATTTCACTTTTGATAACACATGCACATAGTTTGTTATTTCCCGAATCCAGACATACCACATAAGTCATATTCTTCACAATACTTTCGGAGAAATTACGCTTAAACGACATGTCTCGAAAAGCATATCAATCCAATCTGAGCATAACACATCATTTATAATTATGAACAATGCTTTCATATAAAATAGTCGTAAGAAGTGAAAATAGCGTTTAACATTTTGAAAAGGCTCCATATGAATTATCGTCTGATTGAAGCATATCATGGAGATAGTTTCGAAATATACTGAAATATTGCTTTAAACAACGTCACTCCAATTAGAAGAGAAGGAAGTAACGATCCTCCGAGAAGGATTAGGAGGGACGAAAAGTCATTGCCTAAAAAGAAACTTTTTTAAATATTCGAAGGACTCACAGTCCCTATGGGATAAAATATAGGGTATAATATAGGCGCTTACTCTCAACCTCATAGCGTACTTTTTCGCGCACAACGGGTAATAGATTCAAGATAAAATCAGAAACATTCGAAACAATTCAAATAACAGAAATTTAAAGGAATTGAGAAAAATTATATTTAATTCATAAACAGTCAAACTACATTTAAAAAAGCAATCAAGTGAATTGAAAACAATTTACAAATATGGGAAAAGTAATTCAATTGGGCAGAATTAAGTTAATTCAGAAGAACCCGAAAGAAATTAATAGAACTGAATAGGATTTACGATGAATTATTAAGATTGCAGGGCCAATTCCAAATGAATTGTACAAAATATCTTAAAATTTCTTCAGATCGTCACAAGCAATTCCGTGAAATCCATAAAAAATTTAAAACTCCATAAAATTATTAAAACCCTTGGAAATCCGTTGAAATTGTTCACATATGTTGAAAATGAAATGGAATATTTATAAATATTATAAAATATTGAAATAATATTTTACGACTGCATGGAAAATGTATTGAAGTACATGGATATTTGTTAAATCCCTGAAAATCTAAGTAAAAAGCTGATAAAAATGTCTTTGAAGTTTATAAAATACCCGAAAATCTTGAAAATTTCTTCAAATTATTGTAATCTCTCTCAAAGTTCTCGGAGTATTTATAAGTTTGTAAATTAATGTATTGAATAAAAAGTGACTGTTACTTTTTACATCATCCTTATGTAAAATATATTGTTTCTTTTTGAAGTCAACTTTGTTTTACAACTATTGTTTCAACTGATAATCAGCTCGTTCTCCTGACGCACGCCAATTTATGTCCGATTTAATTAAATATGATAATTTCAAACTGCACATTTCATTTTTTAAAATGTACTAAGGAAACTTTTCGAGGTACCTTTTTCGAACCACCCTATTACGTGTACAATCCATTATTCATAATTTTAGTATAAATAAATTCTATAAGTTTCAAACAATTCGTCAGCCTAACGCCGCAATGTTTCACAACTAAAATGTTAATTGCAACAAATTACTCCTTATGATGATTATTTCTAAAATTTAGATAACTAATAGGCTAGATCCTTTACGAAAAACGTACGGAAACGTCCGCCGGCGGTTTGCCAGTACAGAACCAGTACAAGGCAGCATTGTGAAGCGTTACCAGCTAGTAATAGCCGCGTATAGATGCCCAGTACTGCGACTACAGCAATATGTACTAGGTTTAGCACTGCTAGCACAAATGTTAATAATTAATATTGATATTAAAAACATACTTGGTCAAAGTTACCCTACTTTTGAAGGATAATTTCACGGTTTGTAACGATTGTTAAACAATAAAAAATAAGATTCTTATATTAAAAACGACTTTTTTTAGTAGAATGAGAATTTTCAATCCGAATTTGTATTTGATATCAAGTATATTTCGAAATTATCTCCACCATATGTTTCGATCAGACGAAAATTGAAAAAGAGGATTTTCAACGTCTCAAACTTTATTTCGACTCCTCACGGTTAGTTAATTAACAATTATTACTTGTGCGGTATGCTTGGATTCGTCAAAGAGTCAGGAACCCGGTAATATCCGTTACATTCAGAAAAATTAAGAATTTCTATTTCTATGAATACGCAATTTTTCCTCCGTCTAAAAATCCTCCAACTGGAACAGAAAAAGTGAAAATCCTATTCCTCTCAATCGAATTTGTAAAATTTAACGAAAGCATTTATTTAACCTATGTTTTATTATTAAATCTTTCTAAACTTATAAATTCGAAAAATATTCAAATTTATATTTATTTACATTTTAATCATTTATTTCAACGTCTTAAAAAATACATCAAATAAATCTATTTAAATGTGTGAATAAAAATAATTTCAAACTTTTTTTAATACGTACTCTTTTTTCTGAAAATATTCCAACTATGATTGGCTGTCAAAATTTTTTTTGTCACTAACAAGCTCCACCCTTTTGGGCATGCGTATCATATTTCTGTCTCTCTCGCACACTCAACTTAGAGTTCCCACGCTAGTACACAGCCCTCTTAAGGGCATGCTCTTCGGTGAACACGTGACGAAACTAGTCCCCGGTTATGAACATTTTTTTGGTGTTCACTGTGTCCACACGGATTGAGATATCGTGTTTAAACTTTGACAGATAAAATAAAAAGCACTAAAGAACGTTTGTATACATCAATATATTGGTAATTTTAAAGAAAGGTTATTTATAAATTGATGGAATAGGATATTACCATTCGACTTGCAGCACTTTGCAGATCATTTTTGGGTTGATGCATTTTAGATTTTTTGATTCGCTCATATTGAGCACTAACACCAATTTTATACTAAATCGTCTAAACCTTGAAAAAATTAATCAAGTGACGTTCGTTCATGAAATTTTTGTGTAACATGATTTTCATTTTTTGGTCCTAAAAATGAAAGATAAATTTCAAATTGGAAACATATCGACACCAGCAATGTGCTAAAATTTACTCGCCGAAGTTCTCCAACCAACTTCCAGAATTCTTGACGGTGAATCGATCAGGTGATAACTATTGTTGACAGTGAACCAACCAGCGGGACTCAGCGTCGGACTCGCCTTGTCTTCCGCCCCCGGGCGAAATTTTATTTTTATTCTCAGAATTGTTTCACACTAGTACAAAAAATCCACAAGAAATTATAACCATTAGAAAATTTTAATTATTTTCTAAAGATGAACATTTCTCAAGATAAGACTTGGACGGATTTGTAAGTATCACATTCTAAGATGTTCCTCGATTTTTTTTTAATCGAGGCATCTATTTTATCGACGTTAAAAGTTTATTTCATATTCCTGTAGTATTTTACTAGAAAACTTTCTTCGTGATTATGAACATTTTGATATATACAAACGTTCCTTAGTGCTTTCTGTATAACTTCCTAAATCCTGAGCACGATATCTCAATCCGTAGGGACGTAGTGAGGACAAAAAAAAATAAAATCATTTCATTCTCTATACAAAAATTTCATAAACGAACTTAGTCACGTGATCTCGACTTTATCGACGTTCAAAGTTTCTTTTTTTCTCCGCTAGAGATCGCTCAAAATGCTCCCAAAATAATGATAGATTACGTGTGTGCAGATACTAAATTTTTTATTTGCAATGAATGTGCAAATTTTATTGTTTATATTAATTATTCCAAGGTTTAGACGATGTAGTATAAAATTGGTGTCAGTGCTCAATATGAGCGAATCAAGAAATCTAAAATGCATCAACCCAAAAATGATCTGCAAAGTGCTGCAAGTCGAATGGTAATATCCTATTCCATCAATTTATAAATAACCTTTCTTTAAAATTATCAATATATTGATGTATACAAACGTTTTTTAATGCTTTTTATTTTATCTGTCAAAGTTTAAACACGATATCTCAATCCGTGTGGGCACAGTGAACACCAAAAAAAATGTTCATAACCGGGGTCTAGTTTGGTCACGTGGTCACCCACGTGACCACGTGACCACCATTTTTGCCCTTAAGGCAAAAATAAAAACAAGACCAACATAGAAGTAAGCCTTTTTTCTGTGTAGCCTTCGGCTCGTGCATTGTTTGGTATTCTCTTCCGTCTTGTCCTGTCAACTTCACAACCTTCATGGATATCCGCATTCTCGCACGAGTGTGACATACTTCTTTCTATATGAAATGCAAAAAAAGTCCTATTGGATTCAAATACGTAGGGTGAGGGGGCAGGGGTTGGGGACATTTCTATAAGCAAAGAAAGGAATAATTTTAAATCTCTCTCAAGATATGACTAACAGGGAACCTAGGTAGGCGTCCCCTCCGTTTTGTTCGCTCTAACATATGTTGTGGCACTTGAAAACCTGAGCGACACGCATTTTTTTTCAAGCGCTCAAAATGGTTTTGTGTACTGTGGTACAAAATAACAATTTAATTGTTTCATATATAGCAACAGTATCTTTCACGATGAAACCAACCGGAAAAGGACAATGTTAAAAATCCATATATTTTCGCCCCGCCCCGCAACATTTTCCAGCTATGTTAAATGATTCCAGTAGGCTTGTATTTGGCGGGAATGTAAACATAAAATCGGCCTACTGCCGAGAAATTGCTCGAGTTTGCCATATATGCGTACAACATAAACATCTACCATTACAATATATTATGTATAACATTCCCTTGTGCCATCTATAAGTATCTACCATTATAGTTGCTTATACAATTGAGACCTTATTGGACAACCAGTCGACAAAGCTTGAAAATTTTGAACAACACTGGGATTTTCTAGCTTTAAGTCGACGGATACTGAAAACGTGGAACCTAATCATATTCAAGCTGACTAGGATATCTTTGGTATGAATAAAACTCTAGACATTGTTTATAGTTGATGTGGGGTGGCTGTTTAGGGGATTTTAACTGTATTCTTGAGAGTCTCGAATGTGCGTATTTAGAGATACGACCAGTATCGTCTTTAAATCCACCTTCAGCGGTTAAACAAGGTTTATATGCTTTTACGCATGGTTGACAAATTGGAGCAATTTCTCCGAGGTAGGCCGGTTTTAAACATGCATTCTCATCAAATAGAAACCTTCAAAGACATTTCCTTTTCTCATAATGAAAACTGTGGAACTGTGGGAAAATATGTGTTACACGCGATAATAAAATTAATTTTACTTGTTTTAACATTTTCTCAAGAAATTACTTTGCAAGGAGTAAGCACGCTTAAGGAAATTTTATTATGTTTTTGTGAATTAAAGTAAGTTTGCCAACCAAATCGAAACGAAATTTTTTTTCACAATAAGAGGTAAAAAATGTGAATTTCTCAATTTAGTCAAAATTTTAAGACGGGTAAACCATTCTAAAATAAGTTACTATTATATCAGAAATTAACCAAGTAGGTGTAAATTGAAGTTTAAATATCTAAAGAAACTATGTTACACACGATAATAAAATAAAATTAAAGGGGCCAACAATTATTATTAGACTTGTTTATTCTAGAAAGACTATGATACTTAGGTGAAGATAATTGATTACACAGCCCGACTTGAAAATTATATACTACATAAGACTATTCATTTCCGGTTAATTTTGGGTCGCTGAATCTAAATCCGATCTCAGAAATGCTCTATCACATCAGGATTTTTAAATATTCTAAGCTGAATGTGCAAAAAACGTGATTTTGGCCTATATTTAAGGTAATCTACTGCCGCTCCCTATTTTTTCTTAAGAAACTGTACATAACATTTGAAAGTATATGACTCTTTCCCTTTCAAATGCTGTTGAGGTTGCTCAAATATCTTTTTTCTTGGCCAAGATATTCAATTTTGAAAATTTTAAATATTAAGAATATTATAGGCCCGGAAATACATAGATGTCTGTGCTATACTTCGTACTATACTATTCTTGTGT
This sequence comes from Belonocnema kinseyi, assembly GCF_010883055.1. Taxonomy (NCBI): domain Eukaryota; kingdom Metazoa; phylum Arthropoda; class Insecta; order Hymenoptera; family Cynipidae; genus Belonocnema; species Belonocnema kinseyi. The sequence continues at coordinate 131,742,244 of NC_046664.1, read as the reverse complement.
ATTTTTTCGAGCTAAAACCCACAGAGCCAAACTGACAAGCCACAAACGCCTAACTCTCAAACTCTAATCCCACAAACCCCTAATCCACAAACCCCAAACTCACAACTCTAAACCCACAAACCTGAAACTGAAGAACTATAGCACAGACACCTGTGTATTTCCGGACCTATAAAATTCTTAATATTAAATTTTTTTTAAATGTATGTCTTGGCGTAGAAAAAATATATTTGAGCAAACTCAACAGCATTTGAAAGGGAAATAGTAATACTTTAAAACTTTATGTGCAGTTTTTTGAGAAAAAAATTGGCGACAGTACATAACCTCAAATATAGACAAAAATCACGTTTTTTGAACATTTAGGTTAGAATATTTAAAAATCCTGATGTGATAGAGCATTACTGAGCCCTTATTTGGATTCAGCAACCCAAAATTGACCGGAAATGACTAGTCTTATCTATTGTACAATTTTCAAGTCGGGCTGTGTTATGTACTAAAGACTGTATCCGTACTCAAAATTCCTCTACAAGTTCCTATATAGGAACCTACATAGGATCCTATACAGGACCCTACATTTGAACCTATATGTTTCACCTATAGTTGCCACCTATAAGAAATGACATAGGATCCTATAAAGGATCCTATTAAGGTTCCTTTATAGGATCCGAAATAGGATCCCGTATATCCCGCGTGAAAAAGTTTCAATGGGTGACGCATGGGTCAACAATGGCATAAGCGTGGGGTGAGCGTGCGGTGAGCGTGGGTTAAGCATGGGGTAAGTATGAGTTAAGCATGGGGGAAGCGTGGGGTAAGCGTAGGTCAAGATGGGTCAATGTTCACCCACGGTCCTCCCGCGGTCGTCCCATGGTTATGGACAATGGGTCAAGCATGGCTAATGGCCTCTCTTCAATGCTTCGCCCACAGTTGAACGAGATTGGTTTTAAATTGAACTTCGGCAAAATTTTCGAAGGTGGGCACAATTTGCTACATTTTCCCCACTTTTTAGAAAGGTAGCGTAGCGCAAGCCTTGCTCTTGTACGTGTCCCATGCTTAGGAGATCCTAAACACAAATGAATAAATACTCATAAAAACATTCAAGTGTTAGAGCAAATTAGCTCCAAGTTAGCACCGTGTGCATCGGATTGTTCACCACGTCGTTGAAGACGTCATCTATGAGAACTTTTAGAACATTTAAACTGTGCTAACCGCCAAAATAACTACCAACGGTGAGTCGAAGACCCGGGTGCACCGATTCACGCACCAAGTAGTTTATCAAATATTCTGCGAGAACTTTTTAAAAACGTAAAATGTTCCAACAGCCAAAATAACTAAAAATTGTGTGTCGACGATCCGGATACACCGGATCAAGCACCAGGTAATTTAACACATATTCTACGAGAACTTTTTCAGAATTTTAAATGTCCCAACAGCCAAAATAAATAAAATTTGCGTGTCGACGATCCGGGTACACCAGACCCAGCACCAGGTACTATAATAAGTATTCTACGAGAACTTTAAAAAATTTTAAACTTTGTGAATAACGAAAACAACTGCAAATGGTGAGTCGACGACTCGGATGCACCAGGTCAAGCATTAAGTAATTTAACACATACTCTACGAGAACTTTTACAAAATTTTGAATGTCTTAACAGGCAAAATAACTAAAAATTGTGTGTCGACGATCCGGGTACACCGGATCAAGCACCCGGTAGTAAAATACGTATTCTACGAGAACTTCAAAAAAATTTTAACTTTGTGACTAACGAAAACAACTGCAAATGGTGAGTCGACGACCCGAGTGCACCGGTCAAGCACCAGGTAATATAACACATATTCTACGAGAACTTTTTTTAAATTTTAAATGTACCGGATTGAGCACCTGGTAGCATGATACGTATTCTACGAGAACTTTAAAAAAATTTAACATTTGTGAATAACGAAAACAACTTCAAAGGGTGAGTCGACAACCAGGTATACCACAACGGATTAAGCACCAGGTAGTATAATACGTATTCTACGAGAAATTTAAAAAATTTTAAATTTTATGAATAATGAAAACAACTCCCAATGGTGAGTCGGCGATCCTGGTGCACCAGATCACACACGAGGTATCTTAGCAAGTATTCTACGAGAACTTTTTCAAAATTTAAAATGTTCCAACAACCAAAATATAACTAAAAATTGTGAGTCGGAGATCTGGGTGCACCGGATCGAGCACCGGGTAGTATAATTCGTACTCTGCGAGAACTTTTTAAAAATTGAAATTTCGTGAATAACGAAAACAATTCCAAATGATGAGTCGACGATACCCGTGAACCCAATCGCGCGCCAAGTAGCTTAGAACGTATTATACAAAAACTGTTTTAAAATTTAAGTAATTCCAACAACTAAAGCAACTTCTAATAGTAAGTCCACGATCCGTTCGAACCTGATCGCAAACTAGGTAACTTACCACATATTCTACAAAAACTTTTCTAAAATTGAAATTATTCCAACATCCAAAATAACTTCTAATATTGAGCCGAGCATCCGTGCGGACTGGATCGCGCACCAGGTAGCTTAGTATATATTTATAAAAAACATTTTCAAAATTTAAATTGTTTGAACAGACAAAATAACTACCACATGGTGTAAATATCAGCAATTAATACAAAATAACTACGTGAATGACGTTTTGAACGACCTGGTTTTCGACCCGGTGCACTCTGATCATGAAAACAAAATTTTTAGTCATTTTGGCCGTTGAAACAATTTCAACTTTGAAAAATTTTTCGTCGAATACGTGCTAAACTACTTGGTGCGCGACCCGGTGCACCGGGGCTCATCGACATACCATTGGTAGTTAGTTTGACAGTTAGCACAATATAAATTTTTTAAAAGTTCTTGTAGAAAACGTGCTAAATTACCTTGTGCCCGACCCGGTGCACCAGGATCTCCGACACATAATTTTTAGTTATTTTGCGTCTTTCGGCAATGTAAAGTTTGAAAAAGTTCTCGTAGAATACGTGCTAAGCTACCTGGTGCATGATCTGGTGCACCGGGGTCGTCGACTCACCATTTGGAATTGTGTTCGTTATTCACAAAATTTAAACTTTCTTTAATTTATGTTAGAATACGTATTATGCTACCTGGTGCTTTTTGTGGTGTACCCGGATCGTCGACTTACAATTTTTAGTTGTTTTGGCTGTTGAAACATTTAAAATTTTTAAAATGTTCTTGTAGAACAAGTGCTAAATTACCTGGTGCTTCACCCGGTGTATCCTGGTCTTCGACTCACCATTTGGAGTTATTTTCGCATTATTGATTGGCTGATGTTGCTTTTTGAAAATTTTGTAAAGCCCAATAAAAGAAACTATTTTCCACAAATCCTTTCTGAAAAGTGGGAAAAATGTAGAAAATTGTGTCCACCTTCGACAATTTTTCCAAAGTTCAATTCAAACCAAATGTCACAACCCATCTCTGGGGACAATGGGAAAAAATGTAACGCACAGGTGATACGTTTTTCTCCATCAACAAATATGTCTTTTTATACAATATTTTTATAAATGAACGTCGCTTTATGCAAACCTTTTTTAAAAAAGCTTTCAGATTGAAATGTCTAGGAGACATTTTCATTTTAATATATTTTTTGTGCCCAGGCATGCAAAATGACTGTTCCTGTCGAATTTCGCGGGAATTTGGAGAATAGAATTAAAATTTTTTAATGTTAAAAAATAACATAATGCAAGTTCATTTGAAAGGGTAGGTACACTTGGAACAAACGTAAACAAAACACGCAATGAACACGGGGACCGTGGAACGACGCCATCAGAAAGTGATTAGGGCCGGTACAAAACCTGTACACTCTCTACCCGGTAATAAGCGTTGAATTCAGAAAAATTAATAATTTTTATTCCTAAGAATACGCTATTTTTCTTCCCTCTAAAAATCCCCTAATGGGAACAGAACAAATGCAAATCCTATTCCTCTCAATTGAATTAGTGAAAATGAAAGAAAGCATTTATTTAATCTATTTTTCATTATTAAAACTTTTTATAACTTATAAATTCGAAAAATAGTCATATTTATATTTAAATAATTTAGTTAAACGTCTTAAAAATGCATCAACGAAATCTCTTTAAATGTGTGAATTAAAATAATGTTAACTCTAGAGAGGTGGACTTGAATTGATTAAAATTAAATTTTCAAAACTTATATTCCACATAAAGGAATTAAAACAGTTTTTTACAGATATTTTGTAAACCTATTAAAAGGAATTATATAAGCTCAAAGATTGAAAACTATTGGGAAATAGAATACATCTCTGTGAAATTATCTGTCGGTACAATTACAAGGAATTAAATATATTGAAAACATGTTCTCTTTTTGGGAATAGGAACCTATGCGACGGCCGCTATGGAAATAGAAATAAAGTAGTTTCTCAGATATTCTATTCTTATAAAGATATTTTAGACAGATGGAAAAATCGCACAATCAAATTAATAAAATAATCTTCAGTATTACGCTGAAATCTGAAAATATTCATTTTTCTCTATTCAAAGCTTATTACCGGGTAGATACTGACACTAGCTAGTGATATAACTTCATCTGCCAAACGTATCGAATTGCGGACTCATGGGCCATCACCCTAAAAGTATAACTGTATCTGAAAAATGTCGTACATAGGTTTTCCATATGCAAAATCCATAGACGTTAAGGGTCTAAACTTTTCCAGTTGCGCCTTTTGGTATAATCATAGGAATAACATTCTTTCCAGCAGGTGTTACTTGCCGTACAACTTCTGGGCTGTGTCCGGAACAAAAGTATATGAGAAACACGCTTGTCGATCTTACCTTTGTAGCAAAAATGTCCAAACAGATCTAAAAACGTTCTGCAGACAAAATCATTGGACAAAGTTGATGACTGCGCTCAATTTATTTTATGACTAAAAATTAATAAAAAGAAACAAATTTACTAGACGTAAGTTTTGCTGATTTGGATGAAGCGACAAAGACGTTTATAGGCTGTAAAAACGGTTTCTTGCACAATGGGTCCAAATTTTCCACTTGGTTCTTTTGAAACAGGATAAATTGGAGATAGAAGCTTTCGATCCGCAGAAATCGTGGGCTGGATAGTGTAGCCCTGAGTTGCAGCAGAACTAAATTGGACAACACATTCAACTTGTCGTGTACCTTCAATTGCCAATATTCTCCCAGAATGCATTTCTCAATGGAGTCCACTTTAATCCAAGTCATAAACACTCTTTATCTCCCATATTTATTGATGTACGGCTTCACTTCATTTACAAAATTCACGGCATTTGCTTTGAACTTTTTCTTAACTTCTAATGTTTTTCTCGTAATGAATTTATTGACTTGTCTGGATGTTATTCGATGAGATCTTTAAACCTCCACACCCACCATTCAGGTGCTTTAAATTGTGCATCTTCAAAAATAAGGATGTTTTTAACATGCATATCCCACTTATGTAGGTCGACATCGTGAAGTATCATACCAGCATCAATTGCACTTTTAAAATAGTTTGATGTGTACTCCGCAATAAGAAGCAACTTTTCGATATATGTACCTCCTTTATTTAGTTCTCCTGTCCATCGCCTTAAATGACGTACTGATATTGCTTCTCTAAACCGACGTTAAACAGCACCTAACTTACGATTCTTTTTTTTTGTTCCGCTTCTCCAAAACTCCATGGATCTTTATTTATAATCGAAGTCAACAGCTACGTCATCTCTCGCAAAAACAGCATTATCTCTTCTATAACTAAGTTTAGGAGCCCACTCTGCATGAGTGTATTAGACAGCGGAAGGCTCCCAGTCTTTGCATGCTTGTAAAAAATCTAAAGTATTTTCCTCTACAATTTTAAAGACATTGAACTTATTCATAGCCTGAATTAATATTGCTTCAAACTGATCTGCTAGTTGTTGCTCTGCGTCATTAACTTCACTGTCAGGTATGTTCATGGTTTGGAATACAATTAACAAAAATTGTATTACATTTAAGGGATTTATCATCATGCTTAAAAAACTAGATAAACTGTTCACTATTATGGTTCACTGAAGAAACAAAGTAATGGATTTTTTAACTCAAAAACGATCGAGAATTTGCCGCGATAGAAAACTTCCAACAGGACTTGAAGAAAATGCTGAAACTTTAAATAGGTTATGTAAGCAGGAACAATTCTGAATTAAATTTGAGGAAACCAAAAATTATTCTCTTTAGAAATAGGGGAAGGAAAGTTAAATAATATATAAGTAAGCATTGCAGAAAAAAATTGAGGTATCTGACAGCTAAAAGTGTTGTACGCAAATGAGCCTAAAGACGTTTATATAAAAAATGTGTGCTTAGCGGACTCAAAATCTAAACAAAAAAGTAAGGATGTTCGGTTACATTTCAGAACAGTAAAGTTTAGAGCATTATTTCTTATACAAGGGGCAATGGGAAAAATTTGAAAAATTCATGAGTATGAGGAAAACTGTTGTAAACAAATTGTAGTTGAAAAATGTAAGAAATAATAAAAAAATGTTGCTTAAAAGTACAAAAATGTACAACTATATTATCTTCAGTTCTAATAAAGATATTAGAGCAATTCAACCTGCAAAATGGAACAGATAGGCTCCGTCATTGTTTTCAATCACTCCGAAAGGATGTGGTAATCTTATTTTTTGTGAAAATCGCGATATTTTTAGATATTTTTTGCTGTTGGAAAACAAGTGCCAGAAAGCAGGGTGCCCCTGTGTTTTACTGACGATATGATTTTTTGTATGCCCCTAGCATTTTTTTAGCTGAGTTCTCAAACGTCAAAGGCAGATGCTTATAATTTTCTTGCCGATAGTAGGTTTATGATTTTCATCATTGAGGTACTACAGAAAACATATCAAAATCATGATAGTAAAAATACAGAAAGCGACTATTGCATCTTGGAGCGTGATGACTAGAGCAAAAATATGCATTTAAATAGGAGAATCCATCCAATGTATATACTTGCGAAGTCCATGGGCTTCATAGTGTCGCGACTTAGAGATGGGATAATAGAGAGGAAATGGAAAAGTTCAAGCCAAGTTTGCCAAAATGCTACTGGAAATTGATAGGAATAAACCGGGATATATTTGGAAAACAGAAGCAAATAGAAGCGATTTAAAAATAAAAAATAAGGCTAGCAAATATGTCTCTGCAGTCCTATGGATGGAGCAGCACAGGCTTCCACGGATTTCACGATAAAATATATTTCTTCTATTTGGAGTAAAAGCTTAAAAAGGGCTTTTGCAGGATTGGGAGAACCAAAACTTTTAGATTGTTTTGGGGAAAGCGGAAGGGGGGGGGGAGAGTATAATAAAAAACTAAAAACTGGTATTGAAGTGATGAGAGATAAGGAAATACGGTATGTTGGCGCTAGAATCGAAGATTCTGCTCAGAACAGTTTGTATAAGTAAAGGTTACTGGAAGATCAGGCAATTAACTTTAGAGGATAAAATTTTAACAGCAAGAGTGGGTTGTAGGAACGTTTAAAAAGCAGGAAATAAAGGGTATAAAAACATTGACTGTAGATTTTGGGGAGAACAGGACGAAGATATGGAGCACTTATGATTATCTGACAAAACTAGGGAACTCACTTGAGTAGGGCACTTCCTGGTATTTATTTTGTGCACAATAATAAATTTGCTTACTTGAATTTATTATGTTCTTTGAATAGTGAATCTAGAAATGTTGTCAATTTTGTTCCATCTCTAACAGATTAACTTTTTTTGGTTGTACAATTTAAATCCTTAGCAGGTGACAACTGGTAGATTTAAACATATCGACCTGTTTTCTGGAAATAGCAGATTGAGTCGGTAGGGTCTACAGCATATAGAGGATAAACTTAAATTTTGTTTAGTCAGAATTCACCATATTTAGCAAAGCTTAAAATAACACTTTTTCTCTTGAGAGAAGTTCGAATGAAATTAGCATGTAAAATGCTCTCGATCAATCAGCATTATTTAGAAAAAGACAGTTCTACCTCTCAAGTGCTCTCGCTCTCTTTAAAGCCCATTCCCTTGTTCTCCAAGGTGTTATCAGTCAATTTCTATATATCGATGGTGTTAACACTAGCGCTCATGAAATAAAAAAATATATCTTTTGAAACCGAGTTAGTACTATTCCGTACCGACTAAAAAGATACACAAGTGAAATTGCCGTTTAGAGATATTCTCTTAAACTTCGCAATGAAAAGTCGTCCTAAGGGGTAATATCACTTATGTATCTTTTTATTCTAAACGGTAATACGTTAAGCCCATCAAAGAAATTTTTCTGACTCATCTACATTTTAGAGATGAAAAGGCTATTTTATAATACCAGGTACGTAACTATTTTTATTTATAAGAGCGTGATTTTACACATTTAAATTTTCATTCATCCATAGATGGGAGTTATATGTTTAAGATTTATATGTTTTGGGTATAAAAAAAATAAATCGTAACCTCAGGAATTATTACCATGCAATGAATAACTTCTCTGTTGTGACGTTACGAAATGTTTGCAACTCACAAATTCTAATTAACAAAATTTAGTTTGAAGCTTAGAGATTTTCGATTGTAAAAGAGATTTTTTTTAATTTAGAGATTTTACTTTAAAGGTCAGAAATCGCATCTGTGGCACGAAAACTCGATGACTAGGGCTAGATTTAAGATTTATAATTTCAAAAACGTATCTTGTTTGTTTTATTTTTATTATTATTAACGATCCAGACTTGTCGAGACATCTTGGGACATCTTGGGACATCGACGCGCTTCTGTAGACTTCGAGACTCAAATGCGATTCCACTCGAGACTCATATCCCTCACAAAATAGACTTGCTGTGGCAGATCCAATCGCTATCCACAAAGTAGCTAGAACTCGCAAGTGAGGTATGGGAGGGGGGGGGAAGTAAAGGGCGTCGAACGAGCAAGAAAAGCTGGAAAAGTGCGATTGGGTCCAGCAGACCAAGACTATCCTGTGTGTCACAAAAAGTGAAGTCTTTGGAAAAGGGAGTCAAAGATAATTATCTCTTGTAATGATTAATTTGAACGTATTGCGTTGGTTTTTAAGTTTTTATGATGCTGAAAGTAACTTAGTGAGTGTTTATAAGTTATGTACACATTGTTTTTATTCTTTTGCAGGTAAATAGAGACTCGCTCTCGATCAAACAAATCTATATTTATTTATGATTAATAATTCATAATATTATTTGAATTCATGTTTAATCACGATAAAAAAAATATATGATGATTATATTCAATGTGCCCAAGAAAAAATACCATTTATATGCAAAAAACACGTCATAAATGACTCTTCACATTTAAAATGACAACCCATAGAATCGATTTGCGTTATTTTCAACAAAGTTACAGCGAATGAAATTTGAAAAAAAAACTTGTGGGTACGTTTATTAGCCTCTGAGATATCAACAATTGAAACTCGATTGGACTTACCAGACCAAGTCTATCCTATCTGGGATATTTCTATGAGTGTATCCTGTGAGGGTTAAAACGGCCAGATTCTATCGGCACCCATTTTAAGCCGTACGAATTGTCCCGCCTTGTCATGTACTGTCGTCTGCCAGACTCAAAAGAGCTGTGGATTATCATCTACAAGGATCATTTTAGGATGCCGGCCTGTCTGAAGGTAACGATACAAATTACAGAAAATCTGGAACGACTCATCTACCTAGCTTAGAATCTTTTTGAAAACTTTACGATGGACATTTCTTCGTCAATTCCTAACATGACTAGGGAATTTCAATGCGCGATACCCTTTGCACGTCGGATGATACCAATTGGTATAGAAACAAATCCTGCTCTGATCAGCCAGGGTAATATCGGGCTTCAGAAGGAGATCAAATGGTTGGATTGAAGAGTAAAGAAGAAAAAAAACAACGCTGGATTATTTCCAGCGATAATAGAAGGAAGGAAAGCAGGAGAAGAAGAAATACAGAGACCGAGTACCGGCCGTCGTTACTTTACTCGCTCTTCTCTGCGTACCGCAGTCTCAACAAGTTAACTTTTTTCTCACGTACAATATACTAAAAAATGATGAGTTGAATCATCACATTTTTTATGGTCGTGATTAAGCTTTTAATCACAATCGGAATGATGGCAGTCAAGTAAAAGTATACGTGGATCCTCGAATAGTGATGAACAACTCCCATCCTCAAATTAACCAAGTTTGAGATCATTCAAACGCGAGAAGGATCAGTAGAAGTAAAAACGTCGAATATTCTGATAACGAAGTGTTTGGAAATGAGAGAGGTTATGATAAAAGAGAGACCAGACATCATTTTAACAAAAAACCCTTGTCGAGACACCCGCGCACGTATAACTATCAAGAACTGTCGAAGAATAGGAATGATGACTATCACCCTTCTTCTTACGATCTCTACGATAGAGACAGTTATACCCAGCATCGTAGAAGGTGCTACCCTGACCGGTTTGATTTCGGCTTTGAGTCAAGAGGGTATCCTGAAAATAGTCATTGGTCTGGATATGATGATTATACGTGGAATCAAACATCGAGGAGAGGAGATTTAGGACAAAGTAGGAATAATAATCGATTAGTCGATAATAATTCACGATGCGAAAGTAACTCCCACTTGCGTCATAGAGAATCAAGAGCCTCTTACAGAAATCCCGATTTCAAATTTCCAGAGCGTGGACAGAGGTCCCTATTCCATAATACCACCCTTCGATTAAACAGTCCTCACGGGACGATTGATCCCACACTAGAGCGTCCCTTTTATAGTCCAAGTTTTAGAAAAAACTCCCGCAATTATCAAGCTTATTATAAAAGCGATCGAATTCCTTATAGCACAGCAGGAGCATATTATATCGTATTATTGCGATTACTTCCTTTCTTTTCGTCAGGTACTGCGTGGAACTAATATAGAAGCATGCAGTCAAATTGGCATACTTTTGACCAATTTGCTTCCGGTTTTCGTTCAAAGTTCGCTGATACCTATTCATAATTTGAGTCGAGACAAGATGTTTACCGTAGGACTTAAGGCGAACGATAATCGGTAGCCTACTATCTAACCTAAATTTGGGCAATTTATGATAGATTAGGTCCTCCTTTAACCGAGTCGAAAGAGATTAGCTTTGCGCACCGTAATCTTTAACTACATCTTCAATTGACAATTCCTTATTACCAAATACATAGTTTTGTTCATTTGAAATAGTTGGGTGTTGCGTCAGAGAAAAGTTATAGGGAAGCTAAATCTTATAAGCTACCCCCAACTCCTGATCGGTCTCTTTTACCGTAGCTGGCTGATCGTGAAAGTAGAGTCAAAAATCAGGATAAACGAAAAGAAAGGACCAACATATTGAAAGAGCAGCTCAAAGGTAGTATTAATTTGGAAGAAATAATCAAGAACTTTCTCTCTTTGAAAAATAACGATCCCAAGTTTAATACAAGGCCTAACGATAAACCTTAGATCCCACGATGTAAAGATACACCCCACAGAGACCACATATCCAATGCAACACGTTGCGCAAATGTTTTAAACCCCTTTTTACCATAGAGCCCTCTTGAAAATAATCCCATTCCATAAAAAAGTACCCCCATATTATCCTGTTGGAACTGTAAGAAAATAGGACACCGTTTTTCTGATTGATCAGAACCAAGAAACATTTTCTGTTATCGTTGTGGTAAGAGGATGTTACACGCCCCACTTGTCCAGATTTTGCAGTAATGAAGGCAGAGAGACGTTAATCGAGCCTGAAGCGCCTCCTACATTACCCATTAGGTCTGAACTTAAAGTATTTTGCGATAAAATAAATTGAAATGCCTTAGCTCTAGGCGACCAGTATAAGAATCATAGTCCCAATATAGAACCCATTCTGCTCAGTAGAGAATTCATAACCCCCTTGTTCCCGAACCTCATTCAAGTCTAAAATATCCTCTTGCTCTGAATCCCTTTCTAGACCAGGTTGAGCAATTTTGCTGTTTTTCTCAAAATCACAATTCCTTTGAAGAGATTCCTTTCAAGGAATTAGCTCGTGAACTCTCACTCCCTCCAGAAGAAAATCAATATCAAGTTAAAAAGTTAAATCCAGAGAATAATACCGATAATTTTCTCGTAACTCCCATATTCAATTTATCTGAATTACTATATCATCCAACGACCTTATGCACACCTGAATCCCTAATGTTTGTGACCCGAAAGATGACGTTTAACCTTGTAAAAACTCTAGTAGACAACGGGGCTTCTCGTTTATTCATAGGTCCTGACGACATGAAAATTGTTGAGAATGTAGGTTTAAGAATCGAAAAAAGTCACGATTTCGTTCAAACGGCGAATAGTAAATTCAAGTTAGTATCTCAAGAAGTTATAATCCCAATAGAGTTAAAAAATAAATCCATTCAAATGCGAATACGAATATTACTATCCCTTCCAGTTGCATTTGCCATAGGTTTAGATTTCTTAAAAATGTTCCGTATGCAGGTAGATTTAAAATATGGAACTTGATGGTATATGGAGGTTCCGTTTAGAATTCATAATTTTGAAGTGGATGAATGGCCAGGAGATCCTTATGGTATAGGAAGTTTATCTCTAATGTTGCGACAGTAGCAGCTCCGTTGAATTTGCTCCTGAAAAAGAAACAACGTTGGATATGGTCAGGTTATCAGGTTATAGCATTTAAACAAATAAGAGCCTGTCTAGTTCACGCTCCTATATTATCATGCTCAGACTATAAAGTTCCCTTCGAGCTTCGCAAGCAACACAGTCTTCAGTGCCGTCTTGACACAAACCATCAACGGTGTTGAGAAAGTAATTTCCTTTGCTAGTAGATCCCTTTCAGATGCCGAACGAAATCAAACCACCACCGAAAAAGAATGTTTCGCCGTAATCTAGACCATTCAGAAGTTTCGAGACAATCTGGAAGGTTATCATTTTTCACAGATAACCGACCACAGTAGTCTAAAATGGGTATTAGGCTATTTCTAGCTGTCATAAGTCACGATAGACCAGACCCAGTGATTTCGAATCTTGTACGCGACCTAAATGAGTGGAAATTAGTCCCTAAGCAAAAAGGAACGCGAAATCATTTTCTAAAAAGCTCATAATGATCCCCAAACCGGACATCTAGATACTCAGAAAACTTATTTGCGATTTGCAACCAATTACTTTTGGCCGGGATCTTATCGAGACGTAGCTAATTTTCTTTAGAAAGTATGAAACATGTTAAGTCTGTGAAGTTGATCAGAAATCGGTACACGGATTTATGAGCTAACTTATAATAGAACAGCCTTGGATCATCGTTTCGGTAGATATTATTGGATCATTCCCCCGGAGTAAAGCCGGATATCAACAAGTGCTAGTGATTTGAGATTTGTGTACCAAGTGGGTTGAATATGTTCACTTACCTTTTAGAATTCAGATTCGCCTGCAATACTGCATATCATTCGACCCTTAAGGCCAGACCTGCCTTTTTAAATGTTGGTCGATAACCTAAACCAACTAATTCCGTAAAGAGATGCGAAAAAAACGTTTACGACATAGATCCGCAATCTTCTGAATTATGGTCCGAGAGAATATAAAAGTTGTAAGCTATGCGAGACTGGTTATCACGTTGTAGTAAAACCCTCTAGCAACATTAGCAAGAAGTTGTTAAGCTGAATCTGATATTCTTAGGGCCATTGAGAGTGACTAAGGTTCTGTTCCGCCTTATATATAAAATTAGCAATTTGGCTAATTAATTAATTGGAAAAATCTACCCCTCCCAGATTGCACAAGAGTTTACGGCAAGATTGCCTAAACCATGCGATGCAAGGTCCGGAAGCTAGCATTGCAAGGTTTAGGCAAGCTTCCCGTAAATAAGACAATGTCCACCATGCGGCAATATTACGAGGCAATATTGAGGGACCATTGCCATGGAAATCTTTCTACAAGCCAGGAAGATTCGTGGGCAAGTTTTATTACAAATTTCTTTTTTAAGTACCATAAATCATATGTTTTTGTAGACACGTAGAGCGGCATTCTGGAAGAACATTAAAGAACTACTGCGCAGCTCTGGGTGCCATGCAAAACTAATGCGCAATGGATCAAGTTCAAGATTGACAGGCAACGTTTCCTCAATCCTGCTTTGCAATATTGCTACATGAAGGATATTTTTATATTTGCGGGAAGCTTGCTTAAACCTTGCAAATCAAGCTTCCGAAACTTGCATGGCAAGTTCCCCTTAACCTATTTTATGAATTCTCGTCTTTACCACAGTCAAGTAAATCCATAAAATATTTTTCACATATTGTTTACTAATTTTTATTTAATGTTGAAATATTCATTTTCTATCACGATGTCGATTGGGGGCCCCTTTGATGTCAAAGGGGTCGGTTTTCCACCAATTACAACTCATGTGTCATTATTTCTCAAATATCTTTTTCTATGCCGATGTTTTGTTTTGGTTATGTGTACAACGAAAATAGAAGTCGCAAAATATTGCTTAAAAACTGTCAATGGAGGGTTTCGTAAAAGTCAATATCGCAAATCTACCGAAAATAGATATATTTATGGATGTATAAAGAATTCATTGAAAAAGTGCTTAAATGGAGTTATGTTTACTGAACAATTCGTAAATATGTAGGATTTTAAAATGTGTTAATAATTGTACATAATGCTTTCCTTCCATGTACTACTGATTCTTAATCCAAATATTATAACAAGATAACTTTTTTGTCACGTAAACCTTAAAAAACAAAGCTATCAAATCAAAATAGTCAGAATTTGGCAGCAGACCGTAGCCTAACCTCCTTATCATGAGTTTCGTTAATTTTCATGGTTTTCATCAAAGCCACATCGTCACATGATAGATAATTATGAGAACCTCTGAGCCACGTGACACATACGTGACACCAATTTGAATGAGTGTTTTACCGCCTTCATTTTTTTATAATTTTTTCGGTTAAACGACTCAACATAAAAAAATTATAACGCACCTTCGGTTCGCATTAAACTTATGTATTGAAAAATTATTTAATCTCAAATCGTAAAACAACCTTATTGCAGCTTAAATGGATCTTTTGTTTTCTGCAATATCGTATCATTTCGTTATTTCCAATTTTTGTCTTCATTTTGTCCGACCGAAAATGACAATCATTTTTTTAATATATGGTACATATAGTTTCGAATAAATTAAGTTTTGTTTCGTCATTCCTTGCAGTATTATTGTAGATAATGGTCGTACCTTATGCATTTTGATAGTAACAATTTTTGCAAATAGTACCTTTTGCTGGTATAGAAAGGCCTTACTCAAAATAATTCAGTAGAGTCAATTTCAAGTCAAGTCAAATTATTGATATGTGCTCGTGAGTGCTAGTCTGTATGATACACTTTGCTTTAACATAACCAGCTTCCAGACATGTGTCTATTTAATTTAGAATGGTGTGCTTACAGACATGTGCCTATTCAATTTTAGAAATGTCTATGAATTGTGTGCTTACAGACATGTGCCTATTTAATTTAAGAAATGTCTATGAATTGTACGCTGACTGGCATGTGCCTATTTAATTTCAGAAATTTTTATGAATAGTGTGATTGTTAGGTGTGTGTTAATTTAGTTTAGGATTTGTGTGATTTTATAGAACTTTGTGAAACTGGCTACTTTTCCGAAAACGTGTATATTTAATGAGAGACGCGTTTGATTTTAATACAAAATTGCTAAGTTGTGCAATTTCCTGAAAAGTAGAGAATTATTTTGAGAACTGTTTAGTTTAAATAATGTGATTGAATTGTTCTTTGAGTTGCTTTCAAAAATTTACTGAACTGAACTAGGGAAGTTTCAGACCTTAAACGTAACTTCCGTCACGAATGAAAATGATGTGTGAAGTTAATAATCATGGTTGAGAATGCAATGTTTTCATGTATTTTAAATTATTGCTGAGTTTCGAAAATCTGAATTACGAGGGTAGTTCAATAAGTCCTTAGAATGAAGTATAAAAACAATTTTTTTTGGGTAAATTTTTTTTTATTTTTCAACATAATCTCCTTGGAGCTC
>NC_046664.1:131700326-131726147 GCF_010883055.1 Belonocnema kinseyi | reverse complement strand
TATATCTAGTCGGGAGTGGTGCTGACTGAAAACAGATGATTTGGAGCGATTCGCGCGCCATCTGTTTGTCATTCTAAGGACTTATTGAACTACCCTCGTATACCAGAGAGCGGACGAGTGTAGTATGAAGTTGCGCACGGAACGTAGCCTCGGCCGCTTGGCCTAGAAATCAGGAAATGACAGTGAGTTTATTTTTTTACTGGGAATGTTACAAATTTTTAGAAAATAATTCTCTTCAACTTTGATTTCAACCGTGTTTTAAATAATTAGCTAAATTGCTATATTTTTCAATTACATCATTCAGTTTAGAATGCGTAATTCGAAAGTCTTTCACTATAAAAAAGTTCTATTTTAATTTGTAAGCGCACATTTTTATTTAAAGAATTTTAAATAGCAGTTTAATGAATAAAAAAATTAAATATTAGAAATGTTTGAAATAAGTGGTTTAGTATTTAAAAAAACATTTTTAGTCGATAAAATGTCAATGTAAATTAATTAATAATTTTTCAATTGAACCGTACTTTAAGTATTAAAAAGTAAATAATAATTGATTTTACAAGACGATTCGGAACCAGTTCATAATTTTAGAATTTCCAGATTTAAACTTTAAAAATTAATAAGTTTAAGTTTAAAAATCGTATTAGTTAGACAAATGTAAACACCCGATTGAAACTTTATAAGCTATTTTTAATTTTAGAATAGGTTAAAAATAATATATTCGTAATTCAAAGCTTTAATTAAATTTCAAATATTGTTTCAGTTTCAAATATTCCATTTTTAAACCAGTCAATTTGAAATGTTTTAATTTTAATTACACTATTCAAAAAAATGTAATTCTTCACTCAAATTATTGAATTGTATCATTAAATATTAGATCATTATTATTGTACATGAATTCTACGAATACTATAAGTTTATTGTGCCTTAAGAAACCTGTATGGGAGTATTTTATCCGAATTTAACTACATTAAGACTTTCATCAAAGATATTGCTCAGTTCACTGTCCAAAACAGATTTTGTGGTTATTTTTAGAATCGTCAACGGGTCTTGGTGCCAGTCAGACGCCACAAAAAGAGGACCTTTGGACTTATAAACAGGAAACTGTCACTCAAAGAGATTGACGTTGTACGGAGATAAGAGTTGGACTTTGGAGGATTACGTCTTTTAGCTATGAATTCAATATATATTTTAGGTAATTACACCAGTATTACAAGTAATGAAATAGGATTCTCCTCCAATATTAATCGAAAAGAAACCAAGACTTCCTTCGCACAACGAGGCTTTTATCATATGATAAATTTCAAAGTCGTTACGAATTCTATTCTGGCTCAATTTTTACAACAATTCAAAATAAAATGCCCATAAAAATTTCAATAATTAATGCAACCATGCACAACGAGGTTTCTTTATCGTAAGATAAAGTGCAAAGTCGTTACAATAAAAGTTGCGCACACTATCTTTTCATTTATTTAAAAATCCCCACACTAAGATGCAAACATGCACAGCGAGGTCTCCACATAAATGTGGAGTGCAAAGTCGATACAATCATGCATAATTTAATTTTTAAAAAAATTTTTTAAATGGAAACTCCCAAAAACTTACCTCTAACTATCCGAATTCTGATGAATTTGGATAGTTCAATGAACGGAAGTTAGTGATACAAGTAGGAGAATCCTTAGCGCGTAGCGTCCTTCTTGAATGACGCTTATACTATCCGAATGATACTCTCACGATAGGTGGATGAGTGAACTAGGGGAGACTCCCTCCTCGTCAACCCTTGCGCAAGAAGTCTTCGTAATTCAAAGAAACCTGGTACCGGTATATTTGAAGCCAAAAAAGCTTGATATGGAAGAAAGTCAATAGGTGAAAGACGCTACTTTTTCAAGGCCCCGTGATTATTTTATCACATTCTCATCCATAATGAGAAGAGTTTTATGTGAAAAATGACTTTCGCGAATGTCATGAAATGTCGACGTTTTGAGGCCCCTTGAGTTAGAAAAACAAGTTTTTACGTCGGTGTCTGTATGTCTCTGCGGCGTTGTCCTCGTCATTGTGGTTGCCTGAATATCAGATAACTATCGAAAGAATAGTCGGATTGGATTGTGCTTTGACACACAGATTTTTTTTTAAGAATTGTATGTAAAAATTGTACTATTTTTATTTTTATAAACAATAGTTTTCTTCAATTAAATTGTTCAAATAAAAGTGTTTGTATGAAATTTTTTTTAATCTTTAGGGAAATAAAATTAGTAATTATGGTTGTATAAACGTTTGTTTTCTTTAACAAATTTGGCTTTTGTCTAAATTTTTCCTGTTGTTTTTATATTAGTGCAGTTTGTATGAAAAGTACAATCCCTGAGTAACAGAACGAAATCGAAAACAATAAGAGTCAATTTATTCAGGAATAAGCTTTTTGAATAAAAATAACCTTGAGTGAAGCTTTAATATATATTTGTCAATTTTTACAAAAATCAAGTATTCTTTTCTTACAAAAAAATAATTCGGGGGGGGGGGGTGACAAATTATTTAAAAAAAAATAAAACTTGAAAAAGAACCTTCATAAATAGATTTTTAAACTAAACATTTGTTCAGTTCTTTCGTACGCTTATTTTTAATTGTCCTACTTTCCAATTTATCTGAAGTTATACGATTTTAATTGTTTTAAAATAATGACTCAAGTATTAAAAGACGTTCGTTTCTAATCCTTCGATTTTATACGATTTCAATTTTTAACTAAATAATTTGAAATGTTTCAATGTAAAATTATCGAACACTTTCAATTCAAAAATTCTGATGACATATTTAAATAGCTTTAAATTTAAAATTATTAAAAATACTGAGGACTACGAATTTAAAATGTCTCCACTATTAAGGCTTTAAATATTTTTGAAATTGCTGTTCTTGAGACCAAATAGCACTTATTCCTTTATTAAGAAACCACATGCAAAATTGTTAAAAAAAAATTTTCAAAAGAGTTTTAAAAACCTTAAAGAGGTTTTAATAGTTCAATATATGTGATAAAACCTCTATAAATTTTAAATAAGTCTACTTTTTCATGTTTGACCTACAATTATTCAATTTTAAAACTTATAAATTACAATCGTGATAAATAAATCAAATGTTTTAATTCATTTATATTTAAAAGAAAAAACCTTTGTATACTTCAATCTAAATTCAGCTGAAAACATTGAATTTGAAATGCGTTGAATTCAAGGTATATTTCAAAAAGAAAACTGAAAGCAGAGGATCGCCTTTTAAAAGAAGTGAGGGAAAGTGACTCGCAAATCCCTACCGAAAAGAATCTTTGAGTAAATACTAAAAATTCTTTAGGTCAAAGAAGCTTAGAGAAATTCTCCGCAAGCACTCAGGTAGCTATTTTCAAAGGTCCAGGAAGCTCGTTTAAATGGTCTGAAGGCTTTAAAACATCCTTTCCAAAACTGAAATAAGAATACGATCATAAATAACAAGCAGAGAGGCCATCTCAAGAGAGTATCCGACATTCAAGAGTCCTTTGTTAAGCTTTCGGATTAAAATGTAGAATTAGATTTTTTTAATTTCATAGTTAACAGCCTAAAACATAATAATTCGGAATCTACGGGTTTCGATGACTTCAGATATCTAACTTTTTTTTAATGCTTAAAATTGGAATTAATAAAACGTTTCTCGTAAATGGAATGAGATACGCCAAAAGACAACATTTTTTAATTCAACTAGAAAATTGTATATCAGTATGTAAGTTATAATTATAAATAAGTATAATGAAAAAATTCATCAATTAAAAAAAAATTGTTAATAATTTGAAGAGAAATTTAAATTGGGAGAGCGGATTAGCCACGACCAACTACTGTAAATAACTCTGTCCGCCCGGTACGTGACGAATGGGGCTGTCAAGTGGCTAGACCATGTATTTATTGGACCATATATGTGCAAATATATCGGGATGATGAATGAGAATTAACAATTTTTATTAAGCGGAATTATTTTTGCATTAAATTTGACATTAACTTACAAATTTTTTAGTTTCTTTTTACGTTGGGCGGATAGTAATATTCTATATAATGTTAGAATTTATGTGAAAATGCAATCTACGAAGTTAAAGTAAAAGCCTTTTTAGAACATGAATATTGTTTATTCTGTAGAAAACTCTTCTTCTTTGAGTAAAAGAAGATTACAGAATTATCACTAAGTGCCACCTAACGTCAATTTGAGTCACAGATATATCAAAGTTGGCAAGCAGAAACCCATTAATCAATTTTTTTCAAATGCGTCTAGTAATCTAGTATTTTTACGGCAAAACAAGTTTTAGGAAAAATGAATCTTCGGACAAGTGAATACCTTCCTTAAAACACTTGGAAGAACTTCAGAGGACTTATTTTTCTTTAAGTAAACAATCAAGCTTTTTGGTTGCTCAAATATTTTAGAATCCTGGAGATTGCGTATGTAGCGTATGTCTGCGTGCGCAACCGTAATGTCACCTTAGAGACCATTCTCGGTACTACTGAGCAGTAAACCAACAGAACTCCAATACAGCGATCGCGAAAAAAACAAGTATTTCTCAACATGTGCGAATGTAAACACCAAAATTTTGTTATTTTGCAGTGTGGTTTTCTGGAAGGTAAACTTGATTTATTTCGGCCAAAATCCATTTCTAAAGGTAAGTACACATTTATTGCATATTTGTAAATAGTAAATAGTTTAACTCTTTTAGGATTAAAATAATAGGCGTACATTATGTATACAGTTGAACAATCAATTTTAACAGGTGTTCAGTGAGACTTAACCTCAAAATGTTAGTTTTTATTGCTTGAAAAATAAATTTACGTAATTTTATTTCAACAAAAATTACTTTGGAAAATATTTTTTGTATACTAAATTAAGTCACTTATCGTCTTAATTTTCTAAAAATCTTTATTATATATAGATCTGAAAATAAGTTTACACGATATGTAGCTCAGTTTTTAAATTTATCAAAAATAAGTTCAAATGTTTTATAGATTTGAAGATGTCGTAAATTTTATTTACTTTGAAAATAATTTAGATATATCATAATGTAAAAGCTTTTAAAGTGTTTAAAATCTATATTCATTTTATTGGTATTTACTTTATGTATTTTGTCGAGATTTCTAGAAATTAGATATATTATAAGTGATTAAATGTCTTGCAACTTTTTAAATTATAATTTAAATCTTAGTGTTAATTATGAAAATAAAATATTTTTTTATTCGAATTAGAGTAAAAACTAGGGTAGTCGCTCAACTAGGAAATGACTGGGAATTTTTTGAGATGAGGAAAGAAATAACTGCATATATTTTTTGACAGAGAATTTTACAAATTTTTAGAAAAAAGATCTGTCCAACTTGATTTAAACCTATTTTTAAAATAATTAGTTAAATTGTTTTCTTCTTCAATTATGATATCATTCAGTTTAGAATGGATATTTCGAAAATCTTACGCTTTAAAAATTTTCCATTTTAGATTTTAATTTTGAAGCGTACATTTTAATTTATGAATTACTTCATATTTTGAAATATAATTTAAAATCAGTAATTATAAACTAAATATTCATAGCTAAACAAAAAAGATAAACTTTGAAAGTTACATTTTAATTGTTCTATTAAAAATTTTAAAATTTGTAAATCGAATTGTTGAATTTTGTTGTATAAATATCAATTGAACACCTATTATTCTTAGAAAAAATTCAAGTAAGTTGAAGATAGTTTAAAATTTTGAAAAAATTCAAAATTAATTTGCAATGATTTCAAGTAATTTAAACGAAGTGCCTGTGTGTAGTGTCGAAATTCGGCTATTACTACTACAATTTCAATGCAAATAGCCCATGGTATAATTTAAAACAAAATATAGATTTTGGATGATTTCGAACAAAAAATTTAGAAGCTTTTTACGAGTTTTGAAACGCTTCAGAAGAATTAAAATTTTTTTTTTTGGAAAATGATCTTGTATCTTGATAAGATAATTTTAAGTGAATATTTAAAAAATTTTTAAAGATTACAAAATTATCAAAAATAAATGTGGAAATTTTTAGGGAATTTTTTTTAATGTGGCAGAATTAAAAAAAAAATAAGTAAAAATCCGAATAATTTTAGAAGATGTTTAGAAGTTCAAAAAAATTTCAAAAATTATTTAGAATTTGAAAAAAAAAACGTAAAACAACATGTAGATGTTTTATTATTTTAAAATAAAATTTCGAAGTATTTTGAAGATTCTTAAGCTAATTAAAAATAATTTAGCTTTTGATTTAAGTCGTGTTCAGTTTAGAATAAAAAATGCAATTTTTCACTTTTTCATTTTTTTAGCTAAAAATGGCTTTAAATGATTTAATTTTGAAATGTTTTAAATTTATGGATTGATTCTTCAACTTAGAACTTTGGAAATGCTAACGTCGATTTATATTTTCGGAATTGAATTTGAGTCTATCAATTTTGAAACTTATAAAAGCTAAAAAATTGTAATTTAGCAGTTTAATTGCATTTAATTAAAAATTTCTAATTTTAAAAGTGCTGGTAGCTTCCATTTAATCAAATGAAAAAATTCCCAGCTTTAAATTTAGATTTTTGAAATTTCATTGAGTGCGAAAAATGTTTGCAAACGTGGAAAATACGGGGATTTTTCTTCTTTAATTAAAACGATTAATTAATAAATTAACTTTTTTTTATTTGCACTAATTCTTCTTATTCGAAAAACAGGCATCAACAAGGATTTGTAAGGATATGGTACCCGTAAAGAATAGAAACATTTTTCCATTAACTTCCTTGACCCTTTCAGGAAAGAAACTTTTTGAAAGCAATCACGTATCCCATATTTCCGAAACAATTGATGGTTCACATAGGTTTATAACAGGAAAAGTATTTCCCCAAACAAAAATTACAGAGTCACTTTATGATATAAAGATCGAAGTAAATAACGTCACATCTTATTTTATCCATACACATTCATAATCATGAAAAAGAAAAGAAAAGGCCTTTTAATTTGATGATCTTCAAAACGTACCAGAAGAAGCTTTATAAATAAATTGCCTTTCTAATAGATATATACAAACTGAGGAAATTCTAAAATCAGAGAGAAGTGTTATCCGTGAAAAAGAAAATATTAGATTTATGAAGTTGCGAATTGTATGCGAAAATATGTACCAACAGCAGTTTAAAGAAAAAACACAGAACATATACTGTTCTCTATAATTATAATGGTCGAATTATTTTTAAGAAATTGGATTGCCCAGAAGAACTTCAAAATTCTTATGGAAATGTTCGCGTCGCGAAACAAGATTTTGTAAGAATTTGCATTGAATCGGTTGGTGAATCCGACTGCTATGAATGGTTTCGACAAAGATCAATGAGGATTACGTACTCAAAAAAAGCTCATCAAATTAAAACGAGACAGAAGAATTGTGAAGGTCTTGCAGCGCAATTTAAAAATTCGAAATTTGGTAGGCGATTTCTTCCACCTATGGCATATGGTTTGGATACCGAATCTAAAGCACGAGATTTTTTCACCGCTTGGACTAGTTGTAAAGTCGATTTAGTAGGACTCGTCATTAAATTAAATCAGTCGTTTTTAGCAGGAAGCCCAGATGGTGTGATTCTCGATGAAATGTCTTTGTTGGAGATCAAATGCCCATATACGTGCAAAGATGATAATATAATCCATCGGCAATCCAAAGAATCCAAAGTGCATTACCTTTTTTTCAACGAAAGTGGTGAGATAGAGTTGAAAGATACACATCAATACTATACTCAGGTACAAATATCGATGTACATATTAGGCATGAAAAAGTGTCACTTTTTTGTAAATTCGAGCAAAGACTATGTTCATTTAGAAATTAAAAGAGAGGAAACTTTTCTAAGTGAATATTTTCGAAAGATGGAATTATTTTATTATAAATACATGCTGCCAATTATATTTTAATAAGTTAATTAAATCAGGATAGTGCTAAAAAATAATACAAAAAAGTTAAGCATTTTAAATAAAAACATCAAAAATTCAGCAGTTGTTACTATATGAAAGTTTTAATATTTTATAAATCTGCAATCCTAAATTTATAATTTTTAAATAATAAGGCTTTCGATGTGAAATATTAAAATTTTTGAAACTTGAACAATTGAAATCTTGAAAGTTCCAATTTGAAATGCTTTCAATTTTCATAGAATTAAAGCCTTTTCATTCTTAAAATTTTCCACCGTAAATTATTATTAAATTAAAAAATTATATGCAGGTAGTTTTTTAACGTGGAGTGAATTTATTTGCACAGTTTATTAATTTAAAACGTTTTAATACGAAAGTTGTTGAAATTCAAACACTTTTAATTATTACTTGTTTGAGCCTGAAAAATTGTATTCAGATATTTTTTTATTTGAACGTGAAAGATTGGAATATTCCCTGTACAGCGGTTACCCTGATAATTGTAAAGTAATAAAGTGTATTTATTTCTATGTTAATAAATAATATATTTACAAATTGTCGATGCGCTCATTAATTAAAGGAGGTTGACTATTAGCTATAATTGAGAAAATGTGCATAATTGCATCTATATGAGGAAACAAATGCACCGGAATATGGCTTAATATTCCTGACAGCTTGATTCGCTGGATGGCTCTTTCCACATGAATTCTGATACTAGCAATGATATATGACTCATCGACCTCTTCGTTTCTAAATTGTGGATTAGATGCCACAGGAGGAATTACACGTGTAGCTTTCCGTTTGTGCAACTCAGACTTAATTTGCGGAAACCTTTACCGGCTAAAACTTGTTCGCCTGGCTCTATTAATTTCAAAAACTCGCTGTCATTTGTAATGAAGCTATCGGTAGTTCTACCTCCATAACCTTTTGAAATTTTACAAATATACCCACCTGGCGTGATAGCTATCAGGTATTTAATCTATGCGATCCTTTACATCTTGAATACATAAGTACTCTTTGCTCTACTGTTGGTGGCGTTTCAGTTCTCAACTCAGTGCAATCAATTATACATCTGCAATTGAGGTACATATGAAACGCCAATGGGAGATTTCTTTTTAAACTTTCTTGCGGAGGCAAGAATATCCAATTCTTCGTCTTATGTGAAATCGTTTCCAACATTTCATAAAAGATATCAGATGCTGTACTGGTATGTATTTTAAAAAGACATGCCAGGGCCTAATTCGATGAAGCTAAAGAGAGTAGCAAAAAAGGCAAATGTTACTCCAGCTAGTTGATTCATAGTAGTGTCTGGCTTGATATCAAGAAAGCCCATATATCCGCGAGCTGTTTCAAAATCTGGACCACATTTAGTGTCTTTCGTGTTTACAACTTTTGAAACTTCTTTTTCAATAATAATTTTCATTTTTTGGACTGGTTGCCGAACGTGTATTTCTTTTTAAGTAGAGACATTGTTATCTCCATTCCAACGGAACAAAACATTGCAACTAATGTCATCGTTGCTGTTTTCTTCTTCCACATAGGGATCTGTTTGGCACTCGATATTTCGATGAGTTTCCAACGACTCGTTTTGGACGCTTGAAATTCCTGAAATAAGTTAAATTCGAAAGTTAATTTCATTTTTTTTAAATTTACTGCAGAAGCATTTTTTATATAGTTTAGGATAAAATCAACAGCCATTTTGTCGTTAAACAAAAGCTTAATAAATTATATTTAAATAGTTTAGTCGACTGAATTTAGTTAGAATCGTATTGCCAAGTTATTTATAAAATCTGATTTTTACACATAGTAAATAGTAGTACATTTAAAGTTGATTTAGTACTGGAAAATGTATAAATTGTTGTTTGATAATTCAAAATTATTTTTATGAGTGCACGATTTTTAACAAGAGTGACACTTTCAACCATATTTTTTCATTCTAAAAAAGATTAATTTTAAACGAAAAATGTTGTAGTTGATACATATTCAAAAAAGATGTTCATTTTTAATCAAAAACAGTTGAATTCAACTAAAAATGACGACTTTGTAACATAGGTTATATTTTTAGCTAAGAAAGCTACAAAAACCGTTAAACCACGCAATTAAACCTGTCAAACATTCATTTCTAGTTTTTAGGTTATCTCATGGAAAGCAGATAACTTTACTTGTAAATTGAGGAAAGGAATTTAATTTAAGCCGTGGTAATCACAAGGTAAATGCAATATTTTTTACTTACTGTAAAATATAAATATGAGTGTTTACTTACAATCGTTTGACGGCTTGAATCCATTTTTCCCTTTTTTCTCTTTTCCAAGGTCTGTTTGGAAACCGATAAAACTGCAACTCCGGATTTTTACTTTCTGTGTCAGGACATTCCACGACACAATAATACTTTCGACCCATACTTTAAATGAAAGTAATTTTTAAAAAATCGCAGTACTTAATGCCGACACATACTTGTCAGTCCTTGTTTACATACGGTTGCGCACATTACATTGCTTCCCGGTAGGTATGCGAACTGCCGCTAGGGGCCTAGACTGGCGCCACCGTAGCTACTCTTAAGGCGTCACCTAAATCGCGTCCATCTAGATTGAGCTGTTTCGCAAGTCCCAATAAGTCCTTGGTCGCAGCTCGATCGCAACTATTGGTCCCGCTAAAGTAATTTTTAATGCCATTATTTCATGTTATTGTGTAAAAGATTGCTGCAATCCATCGTTTCGAAACGATGTGAAATTTGGGTCTAATTTCATGCGATAAAAAGAAAGATTTGAGCCATTAAATGATAGGGCATCATAATTCCACCCAAGATGGTTAACATGGCAGCAATTGTGACTTCCCGTCCAGTTCGATCTGGAGCCTGTTCCAGGAACTTTACAAATATTTATTTTGCGAAAATTTAGTGAACTCTGAAATCGTAATTGTGGTAATACTGATAATATTAGGGCAATAATTTTTTCAGTAAATTTTGGTTAAAAGTTGCTTACGATGAACCGCGAGTAAACCCTAACCTCAAAGATTATTGCACAAATTATTCAAATTAATGAATCATTTTTCACAAATATTTCCTGTAAAAGTATTCAAATTCATAAATTTGCTGTCAAAAGTGAAACGGGAAACACAAATAAAAGCAAAACTGACCTATCCTTTTCTATAATCGGTAATAAGTGGTACTCACTTACAAACTTCTTTCATTAGGCAAGGATCGATTTTGAAGTCTCCAATCCCTATCCTTACATATTGGTTCGAATAACGGGTGCGAAACCTAGATGCCTTCTTATTTTGATTTGAGTCCTTCTAGAATTTTTTAACATTTCAATGATAAATTCTCCACGTTTAAATTTTGCCGCAAACTTGGATGTAAAAGTTAATCAAGTATTTTCCCTCAATCGCCAGCTAACTGTACTGTGTCGATTTCTAATGACAAATGAATGGACTAAATGCATGGTACTAAACTTTTTTCTGATATGCTTTTAATAATCGAAATAATTTTCTAATACGCTTATAGTGAAAACATTATTTTTCACGAAGGTATTAAAAAATAAGGGTTAATACCATGCATTTAATCCATTGATTGTCCCTCAGCAATCGACGAAATGAAGTTAGCCGGTGAGTTAGTGAACATACCTATAGGTATGTTCACTAACTTACTAGCCACTTATAAGTAATTCAAGCGGTAAATTTCCATTACCTGCTAATGATTTTTGTTTCATAATATATCTGGAACGAGTGGAAAAAGATAATAGCATTTCCACCAGTTACACTTTTTACACTTGGTGTAGGTTTTGCATTTTGCAGTATGCCGAACTCCACCAGTTATTGGGCAGGGGTAATGGTTTGACCAATTTTATTTCTGCGACCAGTCACAGAAGAGCTGAACACTTACTGGGGTCAAGCCTCTTGCACGCACTAAATTTCAATACCGATTTTCTCAGAAACTATCCATCTGGGAGAAAAAGTGTGTAAAATAAAAAACGTATATTTAAATTGGGTCTATAGCTTTTGTTTGAAAACTTTTTTACTTATTGAGATAAATTGAAAAAACCATGATTTCTATCGGTTTTCCATAGTTTCCACCATAAAAAAATATCGAGACTTTTTTGAAATAAGTAAAATTATATTCTAAATTAAATCTCATTCAAAAATAGTCTATTCAAGTATATCGAAAATTTTCAATTGGCCTTAGATAAAATACATTCCTCTTTAACTCTGAAAGCGCCCTAGGGGTCGTGGGCGACCCCAATTTATTTTCGCGCGATTATACCAAAGCCCCGTGTGTGAATTTGAAATCTTTGGAGCCCTCCAGTTTTAGTTGAAGATGTCTTCTTCCGATCTATACCGTTGGCAAGTGGCTGTGTAGATTATTCGATCTGCGGCATTAGTTGGAAGCAGTCGAGGTCTGGATGGGGGTCGTCCACGACCCGACACACAGTAGGCTGGATCAGGAACTTACTATTCAAAATCACCTACAGCCTACAATTCTTAACCGATTTTCAATTTTCTTCAACAGAAATAATCAGCGATAGTTGCGCAAGAACATGTAACGATTAGATTTTTGAATTTTTATTATTTTCTGTTTTTTACATTAACAAACAAAGAGACAAAATGAGTCATTTTTCACTTATTATTTTTTATCTGTAAATAAATAATTCAATTAATTTCGTTCTTCATCAAAATATATGTCAAAGTATCTTAGCAAAATAAATAATTACTGGGTTTTCAAATATAATTGTTATAAACAAATTATATTAACAACGATGTCAACATCATGAATTGTTTGCTTCAAAAGTATATTTGTAAGTTGCATTTGCTTGATTTTATTGGTAAAATGATAATTGATCATGAAAATTTGTTTTCTGCTATAATTTACTTATTTTATAAACAAATTATATAAACAAATGCACAGTTTGGTCATGTATGTGCCGAAAGTAATCGTTTTTCTTTCTTATCACCTTCAGTTTGTATCAGTGGTAATTATTAGTGTTGCAGACATGGCATGCCATATCATTTGTTTATTTTATAAACAAATTTTATAAAAAAATACAAAGTTGGTCCTTTTATAGACATAAATTATTCGGTTTTGTTACTGATCGTCCTTAAAATATAGAAGTGGTGATGTTTAAAGACAAAAAATTGTTATTCGATGTTATATGTTTATTTTATAAACAAATTATATGAACAAATGCATATTTTGTACATTTATGGTCATAAAGCCATTTTTTCTTTCTTGTCGCCTTAAACTTGTATTATTGGAGATTTTTAGTAATACAGGCTTATAAATCGACAATTTTTGTTTATTTTGTGAACAGATTTTATAAACAAATGCATAGTTTGGCCATTCATAAAAAGAAAGTATCGGTTTTTCTTCCCGGTCATCTTTAAAATATATAAGTGATGATGTTTAGTGATAAAGACTTGTCATTCGATATTATTTGTTAATTTTCTAAACAAATATTATAAATAAATATGAGTTTAAAGTAGAGTGTTGTTTTACGTAAATTTTGGTGAGCGTGGCTAAAATGTATTTCGTTTTAAAACTACTTTTCAATTTTTAAAGTAATTCAAAATTGACCACCAATAGCTGTTAGTTCAGACTTTGCGGCTAGATGGATGCCGCTAGACGTCTATTAGAATAGGGTAGGTGAGGGTTTGATAGGTCGACTTGTGCTCATATTAGATTGATAGATTCTGGTCTGTCTGACGCATTAAGTCAATTGATCAAAAATTTTTTGCGCTCTCTGACTTCAATGTCACAGAGCTCAAAACTAGTTTCCTGCTTAGCAGGCAGAAGCAGTGCCACCGGCGTGGCGTTAACCAAAATGGATACAGAAGATAACATCTCAATTTTCTCGTCTAAAAACAAAAAGCGAAAGCTCGCGAAATTATCCGATAACGCTTCGGACAGCGCCAGCTATGGCCGATCGTCAGCCACACCAATAAGAGGTAGCAGTAGGACGTTGAAAACGTCAATCATTAGTAGGGATCTGTCAGATTTAAAAGCAGCCCCTAACTGTCAGAACACTAATCTGAAAAAAACAAAAGCGCCGGAAAAAATACCCCTAATAAACGTTATTGTAGATGAGTCTAACCACCCTTACACAGTTCTACATAAACTATTAAATGATTGTACCAAATTTAAGGCAATAGTGTACAATCTCGAGTCAGATATATATTCCATTCGAGTTTCCTATCTCGAAGAATATTGAAAAATTATCACCAGCCCAGAGCAGCAAGGCTTTCATTATTATCTATATAAAAACTAAAAGAGGAAGGATTTAAAATCACGTCGGTTGCTCGAATGAGGAGCCGGCAAACTAAAAAAGCATCACCAATGCTGCTGGTAACATTGCCAAATACCCCACAATCAAAACAGCTTCTCAATCTGAAGTGTCTTGCTTTTATAAAAATAAAGGTCGAGCCCTACGTAAACCCCAAGGATATCTACCACTGCTTCAAGTGCCAAAGGTTCCACCATGTCTCTGACGTGTGTCACGCTACACCACGCTGTGTGAAGAGCGGTGGCTCGCATCAGAGCTCCACATGCAAAAAAAAATCCTGAATCGCCCGATACTTGTGCGAATTGTGCTAGAAACCATCCCACTAATTACAGAGGCTGTTCTGCACTTAAAACAGCTTCCAAGAAACCTATAATTAATAAATCAAAAACTCATAATACGCGTAAGGATACGGTACCTATTAAACCACCTATTCAGACCGCCCACAAAGATAACTATACACGTGAATACACCACTCAAGTCAGTACCCAGCCCCAGAAAAAATTAAGACTTTACAGCACTGTAGCCGCGTCTACTTCCGAAGCACATAGATTAAACCTCAAACTATTCAACCACCCAAAACTCCGAAAATTACTAGCACTCGGGCTAACGCACCTATCGCCAAGAAAGTTCCAGGCCAACAAAATAAAATTACGCCAACCATTGTCCCCAATAAAAACACTCACTCTCACGATCTCAAACTAAACCTTGTTAATCAACTAAAAAGAGCTACAACCTTAACCACTGCTATTATGGGGGGCGGGGGGATTAACATTACCGAATCTATAAATTCAACCGCCGAGATCATAAATAATATACTTTGACTCGCTATCGAAAATGGCTATCTTTAATAACAACACCCTAAAAATCATTTTTTGGAATGCTCAGGGTATCCTTAAAAAAGACACGAACTAGACACTTACCTTTATGCATATAAAAGGACAATTCGCTTGTCCAGCGAAACTTTATTTCGCGAATCCTGAAACATCAATCTAGTACGTGGCTACAAATTATACCAGAATAACACTAATAGAGGTACCGCGATTCTAATCCAAGAAAATATCGACCACCATGAACTAATAATTCCTGAACATAAAATCCTAGAAGCCACGGCAATACAAATAAAAATTCACGGGAAACCATATGCCATCGTCTAGCTCTACCAGACTCCCTCTCGTGAATTTACAAAAAATGACTACAGAAAAATATTTAAACTAGCCCCCTCGGTAATCGCTGCAGGGGACCTGAATTCTAAGCACTTGGCTTGGAATAGCAGAACAACAAAAAAAATTGGAAAAAAATTATTTGAATTCATAAATGACAAACATCTGGCTATCTCTGCACCAGACTCGTATACATTTTCCCCTCACAACACTAAACATAAACCTGATCTTATTCACCTTGCAATTACCAAAAATAATTTTTACAACCACGAAACTCTCACCATTGATGAATTAGACTCAGATCATCGACTAGTTCTCTTGAGCCTTTACACTAACTGTGAAAAGGCCCCGGTCACACCTCGCCATAACTTCACAAAAGCAAACTGCAAAACTTTCAGTTCCACTCTAGAAACTGAAATTAACTTTGAACCTGCGATAATAAACTCTACATACATTGACGAAGCCATAACTAATCTAACTTCAAGAATAAAAACTGCAATTCACACTTCGGTCCCTCTGTATACCGTAAACAAATACGATCCACCTCTCAGCCCCGAGATTGAAGACCTTATCGCTACCCGTAATAAACTCTGCCAAGCGCATCGAAAAAATAAAAGCTGCATTCTCAAAAACACAATTAATCACCTGCGTAAAACAATAGCAATTAGAGTTCAGGATCACAGGTGTAAAAATTGGAATACAGAAGTCGGTAAACTTCAAATTAAAGATAACTCTGTATATCGTATGACCAAAGTCCTAACGAAGCCACGTACTAATATTCCCCCTCTTAAAAAGCCGAATTAAACATTTGCACTCTCTCCAACCGACAAAGCAAATCTCTTAGCTGCAAATTACGAAAGTAACTTCGCTCTACACTCCAAGCCATCTGACCCGCAACACATTACTGAATGTAAAGAAATTGTTTCCGACTTCCTCAAAATCCCAAGCACGGACAATTTTAAGAAAATAACCTATAAGGAATTAACAAAACACATCAAAAATACTAAAAATAGGAAAGCATTCGGCCCTGATTCAATTTCAAATTCAGTCCTCAAAAAGCTTCCTATCTCGTGCCTAATACACCTTGTACTTATCTTTAATGCCTATATTTGACAAAGCTGTTTTCCTGAAACTTTGAAAATGGCATCCTTAAATCACAACAATACGGTTTTAGAAAAGGTCACTCTACCCAACACAAGATGCTTAAACTCACCGAAACCATTAATTTAAAATTCAATCGAAGAAAGCAAACTGGAGCTGTTTTCCTCGATGTAGAAAAAGCTTTTGATAGTGTCTGGCATGTAGGATTGCTCAGAAAATTAATAAATTACAATTTCCCAAGGGGACTCATCCTCTTTATAAACTCTTATCTTTCTAACAAAAAATTCTCAGTCAAAATAAGCCAGACACTTTCAAAAGAGAAACCCATCCGAGCGGGTGTACCTCAAGGCAATATTTTAGGTTCGGTATTCTTCATTATCTACGTGAACGACATCCCTGAGGTACCTGAAGTTACAATTCGATTATATACAGACGACACCGCACTATTTACTTCCTCTTGGTCAGTCCCGAAAATCTTATAATTACTTAACCAAGCTCTTGAAATCATTGAGGCGTGCGCTAAGCTTTGGAGAATAAAAATTAATATAGCAAAGTCAGAATCAATTCTTTTCTCAGTCAGAAAACCTGTCAAAATAGATCCACCAAAAATGTTAAACGAACCAATAGAATGGAAGAATTCCGTAAAATACCTAGGTGGTAAACTTCATAAACGTCTAAATTGGAAGCAGCATATCCACGAAACTAAAGGGAAAGCTCTCGGGGTTATCTCGCGTTTAAGCCCTATTATTAATAGACACTCGAGTCTAAAACCTGAATATGGAATCCTAGTTTACAAAATGTTTATCCGACCAATCATAACCTACGCCTGTACAATATGTGGTGGAGCGTCAAAAAGTAACATCAATCACATTCAGATTATACAAAATAAATTCCTCAGACACATCACAAAAACACCTATATATAAAATAAATTATCAGATTTTGTGGTTTTTTCCCAGAGAGTCTCCCAGAGAATAATTCCCGACTTTCTTGTCGAAAATGACAGTAAAGACACGAAGAAGTTGCTAAATTATTTGCAAGCGAAATACAATCTTGATGATGGTCGCTTAGAAATAGTTGGCAGATACCTGAGCAGACACTTACTTACAAATTTCTATCAGAAGTGGAAGCCACCTTTTGCTATTAAAAGCAAATTTGAAATGAAGTTTGAGAAGTGGCTTAATTCAGATTTCTTTGTAGACTTTTCAGAGCTGAAGAGAAGTCCTGAAAGAAGATTGAGTACGGAAATCTTTGGTAAAATTTCGGCTGCAACAAAGAGGCTCAGATTGATGACCATAGAGGAAACTTATTCGGCAATCGAGATTCAAGAAGCATTTCTCCGCATATTGAGAACTACTGGAAGAACAAAAACTGCTAATGCATTTGTGTCTCTTCTAACCGATACCAGTGGTGATTCAGATAATGTTTTTTATAATTCAGGTAAAGAAGTACAATGTTACTCTGCAGAAGAAGCTTTAGATTTAATGGAAGATGCCAAGTTATCTAAGTATGAATACAAGGTCATTCAATATCAGGCTAAAACGCGAAATGCGGATATCTGTCCTTCGGACGACGACTTTTTAAAGACCCTAATTTAAGACTTCCTCCTAAAGACAAGAGGCTCAAAACTTGTAATTTAGATTTACTGATGAAATATGGCTGCGATGGAGCTTCAGATCAGTGAACGTATAATCAGATGTTTGCGGACGAAGATTCGCCAGATACGACAGTGTTTACGATATCGATGGTACCATTATGGCTGAAGGTAAGTGTAAGTTCAGCAGTTGTTTGGAGCAATCCTCACCCTGGGTCTCCTATACAATGCATACCAATAGCATTTATATTCACCAAGGAGACAAAGGAAATGACAAAAACAGAAATTCAGAACTGACATGAAATCGACTATGTTAGATGATAAAGTCTGTCTAGAACTCTCGAATACACTTCTATCGGCAAGCTGCTACATTTGTGGGGCTAAGCCAAGCGAAATGAGCATACTTGATCGTGTGAAGCTAAAAGAAGAGATTATCACCATCTTGGAATATGGTATTTCTCCTTTACATACAAAGATGCGATCTTTTGAATGTATAATACATGTAGGTTGTCGTTTAGATTTCAAAAATGGATGTGCAAGGACAGAGTAGGAAAAAAGCAAAAGTATCTTGCTCATACTCAAATATGCAAGAAGTTTAAAGAAAGGACTGGTCTGATCACAGATCAGCCAAGGCATGGAACTGGTAACCCAAACCAAAATTCACGTAAAACATCACTATACTTCAAACTCATATTTATTTATAATATTTTTTTTATAAAATTAACAAATAATATCGAATGACAAATCTTCATCACTAAACATCACCACTTATATATTTTAAAGATGATCGGGAAGAAAAAACGATACTTTCTTTATATAAATGGCCAAACTATGCATTTGTTTATAAAATTTGTTTACAAAATAAACAAAAAACATCGATTTATAAGCCTGTGTTACTAAAACTCTCCAATAATACAAGTTAAAGGCGACAAGAAAGAAAAAATGGCTTTATGACCATAAATGTCCAAAATATGCTTTGTTCATATAGTTTGTTTATAAAATAAACAAATAATATCGAACAACAATTTTTTATCTTTAAACATCACCACTTCTATATTTTAAGGACGACCAGTAACAAAAACGAATAATTTCTGTCTATAAAAGGACCAACTTTGCATTTTTTTATAAAATTTATTTATAAAATAAACAAATGGTATCGCATGACATGTCTGCATCACTAATAATCGCCACTAATATAAACTGAAGGCGATAAGAAAGAAAAACGATGACTTTCTGCACATAAATGACCAAACTGTGCATTTGTTTACATAATTTGCTTATAAAATAAGTAAATTAGAGCAGAAAACAAATTTTTATAAACAATTATCACTTTTCTGATAAAATCAAGCAAATACAACTTGCAAATATACTTTTCAAGCAAAAAATTCATGATGTTGACATCATTATTAATATAATTTTTTATTATAACAATTATATTTGAAAACCCACTAATTATTTATTTTTCTAAGATGCTTTGACATATATTTTCATGAAGAACGAAATTAATTGAATTTTTTATTTACAGATAAAAAATAATAAGTGAAAAATGACTCATTTTGTCTCTTTGTTTGTTTATGTAAAAAAACAGAAAATAATAAAAATTAAAAAATCTAATCCATACATGTTCTGGCACAACTACCGCTGATTATTTCTATTGATTCAGCCCACTGTGCGACATGTCGCTTGGTGGTTTTTTCAGAACAAATTTTTCATTTTTAGTTTCAAAAAATATTGTGTGTCCTAGTAAAAAGAAGTGTAAGTACTGCAAAAAAGTGTCCAGATTTTTTTGCAAGCGCTCGGTCCTAATATATCTCGAGAAAAGAAAGAGTTGCTGCATGTGCAGTAGAGAAGAAGATAACAAAGCCCAAGAGACTTGTTAGTCGTGCAACCGCCCAGGGTGTTCAAAGCGTCGGTTATTTATGTGAGGAAATTGTGTCTGTAGAGAATAGCACTTTCATTATTCATTATTTTTTCATTTGTGATCATTTTGCAACGAGTAGTCTTCAAAAATAAAGTAATTACATGAGAAAATAATAAAATAATCATTAAAAATCGTTCTTTCCACTTTTCATAAAATAGCCCACTTTAGATTCCCAAATAAATACCTTTTTTTGGAGCTGACTATCACCGTTTTTTCAACTTGAAGAGCTTTATTTCAAGAGTTATAGTTTGCATCCAGTATCCAGTAATTTTGTTGAATTGATATAACGGATACTCTCTTAGCAGCATGACATTTTCCGGATGGGGTCGCCCACGACCCCACATGGCGCTTTGTGAAATTATTAGATAGTTTGGCGCTTTAAGCCGCACGGTTGAATATTTTTGTCTGATTTTTTGCATCCCTTATCTGAATAATCATATCTCAAATCAAGCAGAGCCCGCTTTTCGATCAAATGTTTATATTTTGTGTGATAATTCAAAACGTAGAAAACAATAGAGAATAATAGCAGTGGCACTCAATGATAGCTTTACATGCATGTCCACAGCGAACCTGCTCACCCTCGTCAAACTCACGTCAGAAAATTCTCCAGAGGGTTATGAATGACACGGAACGAATCAATACCGAGCATTGTTGCGGGATTTCGTCCAGTTAAAAAAAATGAAATTATGAAATCATTGATTAATTCAATTTTAATCAACAAAATTACTTTATTTATATAGTAACAAGAAATTGAAAAAAGATTAATAAGAATAGGTTAATATTTGCAGTAATAACATGGTAGTTTGTAAAAAAACGAATATTCTGTTTTGAATTTGTAGGTCGCACGGTTGAATATTTTTGACTCATTTTTTGCATACAGCATCTAAATTCTCATATCTTGAAGCACGCTGAGCCGATTTTTTAATAAAATCATTACATTATAGATTACACAGCCACACAAAAAAGTGTGCGGATCTGGT
This sequence comes from Belonocnema kinseyi, assembly GCF_010883055.1. Taxonomy (NCBI): domain Eukaryota; kingdom Metazoa; phylum Arthropoda; class Insecta; order Hymenoptera; family Cynipidae; genus Belonocnema; species Belonocnema kinseyi. The sequence continues at coordinate 131,705,203 of NC_046664.1, read as the reverse complement.
AACAAGACACACGTATTCCTATGGATTTTGGGGCGCTGAATTCAAATTCGGTATAAAAAATCTCCTATTACGTCATGGTTGAGCCATAACTTCAAAAAAGACGAAAAATCATGCACTGAGGCAAATAAATTTCAAAATAATGCCAGTGATGCAAATTTTCACTTCAAACACATGTCGACAACTGTGTAGGATCAACCCTTGCCTGATATCAACTTATTGAACATAACTTTACCCAACAAAACCTGACCTCACCTAACCTGAATTAACAGAAACTTATTGAACCACACGTAAAGCTCTGGAAGCATATTTTCCCAGTAGCAAATGTGTGCTACATCGAATGGGTCAACTCGAGCCTAACCTAGAAATAAATCTAACCTAGCCTAACCTAACCTAACCTCACGAAACACAATTAAACTGATTGTGTTGTCCCGTTGTGTTTGTGGTACCGTTTCATTCAGCTTCGGCTTAACCTACATAGAGGTTTAACCTATCCTAACCTAACAAACCCTGACCTAACCTAACCGATTACGCTGGCACTTCTGTTCTTGCGTTCTTTCATATTTTGACATTAATAGCAGTAAATTTCTGGAGTTTCGAAACCGCTTGTTGATAGCATTATTCGCCTGTGTCTGTAACCAGGGCACCTCCACGTGATGACGGTGAACAACGGATCCACATTGGCTGAGTCCGTGAGTAAACGGCGTTCATGCCGTCATGGCTGACACAGGTAAAAAGTGTATTACGATACAGGGAAAAACCCTACTATCGGCGTCTGGTCAGGGTGGGAAAGTGGGCTCTCCGACGTCGTCATCATGCAACCGTAGCTCTTCATCAATGGATCACTTTCTTGGTGTAGAGTCTCATGCTACAAGGAAAAAAACCGCGAGCATTTCTCGATCGCATGCCTGCAAGAATAGCTCAGATTCATTTTGTTACATTTGCAGTAAATATGAAGTGAGCAGCTTGCGAAAATCAATCGACGAGGAAGTGAAAAGTCTTTACGAAAAGTGTTTTAACCGTAAATTGCTGCACCAAGAAACAAAATGGGTTCCTCACGTCATTTGCAATTCCTGCAGACTTATGTTGTATCGTCTAGAAAATTCAAACAACGAAAAGTACCGCAAGTACTCTACACCAGCCACATGGCAAAAACCCGTTATTGCGAAGGACTGCTACTTTTGCATGAATCCCGTCAAAGGGTTCAACGCCAAAAATAAAAATAACATTTCGTACATTAATGTGTGCACAGTCACAAGAGCAATTGAAATCAATAAAAATGCACGCCAGACTGATTTAAACGCTTTAGAAGATGATAGAATAGAAGTTGAAAGTCAACGTCATGGAGACGGTAGTGAAACCAATGATCGAACAGAAAATAGTTCTGATGATTCCGATGAAAATGATGAATATGGCGTGTATAAAATGAAATTAAAGGTTCCAATATTAGTGTCGAAACCAGAACTGAATGATTTTATTAGAGATCTTGGATTACCGAAAGACGGCGCTGAATTTGCCGCTTCATTTCTAAAAAGAAGAAATCTTCTAGAGCCAAAGACAAAAATTTCATTCTATCGAGACGGGGACAAAGAATTCAGAAAGTGTTTCGTTAAAGACGAAGAGACGTCTTTAGTGTACTGCAATATCGTTCACGGACGATGAATGGCTACTTTCAATTGATTCGTCAAAACGCAGCATTAAGGCTGTTTTACTGCATAACACGAATACTTACGCTCCTATTTCTATAGCTCACTCAACGGTCATCAAAGAAGAATATAACAATGTTAAAATGCTTCTTGAAAAAGTTAATTACACGATTCACAGATGGCAAATATGTGGTGATCCCAAAATCATAACAATGATATTAGGCCAACAATCGGGTTTCACGAGAGAGCCATGCTTTATATGCCTGTGGAATAGCAGAGATCGAGCCAATCATTACAGAAAAAAACATTGGCCTTTAAGAGATTCATTCAAACCTGGTTCTCATAATATCATCAACCAAAGCCTCGTTGATCCAGAAAAAACTTTACTACCACCCCTCCACATAAAGCTTGGGCTCATGAAACAATTTGTCAAGGCGTTAGACAAAGATGGACAATATTATAAGTATATATCCCTTAAATTCCCTAATGTTTCAGACGCTAAATTGAAAAAAGGAGTCTTTGATGGACCACAGATTCGAATATTGACAAGAGATACTAATTTCGTGAGCTACATGACGAAAATTGAAAAGGACGCTTGGGAAAGTTTTAAAGCAGTAAACGCAAATTTCCTCGGTAACAAAAAAAGCCCAGACTACGATAATATTGTTGCGAAAATGATAAGAACTTTCTAGATTCCCATCTGGGTAAGTTTCCAGAAAATGTTGGTGATTTCAGCGAAGAACAAGGAGAACGTTTTCATCAAGACATAAAAGTGATGGAACAACAATATCAGGGTAGATGGGACGAGGTCATGATGGCTGATTTTTGCTGGATGTTGAAAAGGGAAACGAATGTAGGTCTTAAACGTAAGCGTAACCCTTTGCATCGTTCCTTCGAAGAAAAAAGGACACGTAATAGCAGGCAGAAAATAGACTGAAGTAGGTCTATAAATCAGTTAAATTACGATAAAAAGCAACATAAAATGTAAACACGAAGGATAGTATAAATACATCCCTTAAATTTAAGAAAAGCAGAGAGAAAAAAGTTTTGAATAAAACTCTTATTCATTTGCATGTTTAAGTTACAGTTCTACATTTTAATTGATACAAGCATTGTCAGGTTAATTGAAATGGGATCTGTTCTACTTGTAGTTCTAAGTTTCTTCAAATGAGTAATGTGCGTCTAAATTTTTAACCACTTGTAGTACAATGAAATGAATTTTATTGTGCTACAACGGAAACACTTAAGTTAAGTTGTGTTGCGTTAAGCAAAATTTCGTTAGGTTCTGTTAAGTTAGATTCATTTGTAGGTTAAGATCGAGTTAACCTATTAAATATAGCACACATATAAAACTGAGAACCGTACGCTTACATAGCTACACGTGTGTTTAAATTTCATTCGGCTAGGTTAGGTTAGGTCAGGTTTTGTTAGGTTAGGATAGATTAAACCTCTATGTAGGTTAAGCCAAGGCTGAATGAAACGGTACCGCAAACACAACGGGACAACACAATGAGTTTAATTGTGTTACGTGAAGTTAAGTTAGGTTAGGTTAGGTCAGGTTTTCTTAGGTTAGGATAGGTTTGACCTCTTTGCAGGTTAAGCCCAAGCTGATTCAAACGGTACCGCAAACACAACGGGACAACACAATAAGTTTAATTGTGTTTCGTGAGGTTAGGTCAGGTTAGGCTAGGTTAGATTTATTTCTAGGTTAGGCTCGAGTTGACCCATTAGATGTAGCGTACATTTGCTACTGGGAAAATATGCTTCCAGAGCTTTACGTGTAGTTCAATAAATTTCTGTTAATTCAGGTTAGGTGAGGTCAGGTTCTGTTGGGTAAAGTTATGTTAAATAAGTTGATATCAGGCAAGGGTTGATCCTTCACAGTTGTCGACATGTTTTTGAAGTGAAAATTTGCATCACTGGCATTATTTTGAAATTTATTTGCCTCAATGAATGATTTGTCGTCATTTTTTGAGGTTATGGCTCAACCATGACGTGATGGGTGATTTTTTACACCGAATTTGAATTCAGCGCACCAAAATCCATATGAATACGTGTGTCTTGTTACCAGATCCGCACACTTTTTTTTGTGTGGCTGTGTTTTACGCGCGGAAGATGCATATACAGCTAACACTGCGTGTTACTACTACTGTTCTTCCATTGTTTATTATACAACAAACTATAAACATTTTATCGACAAAATGACTCTGCTTGCTTCAAGATATGATTATTAAAATGAGGCATGCAAAAAATTAGACAAAAATATTCAACTGTTCGGGCTCAAAATTCAGACGCGATTGTCATTCTGATTTTCGTAATAATGGACGTCTTTAGGGAATTTTGCCTGACTTGTTTAAACAATTATTATTTATTTGCACAATTTTTTGCCCCTGTAAGTCGTAGCAGTTCTGAAAGATTATGTTCTTCATGATATTTAGTACTTTAAAACAAATCATTTGTTTAAAGAATTTGTTTCCTGTCCATCATAAAAAACTACTATTTACTGCAATTGATCACACAATAAACGAATGGTCAAAGTACTTTCTTTCAAGATATTTAGAAATTGAGTACTTAGTTCTTACTTTTTAGCCAAAGGGTGGAATATTTTTGAATCATTTCTTGCATACATCATCTACACATATCTTAATGCACACAGAGCCGCTTTTTCAATTCAATCATTACATTATAGCTTATAATCTAGAATATACGGGGCATTATTCCTCAACTGCCCCAACTCAAAAAGCCATGTTTTTCGATTGTCTCTAAATTCTAGGAATATGTTCGCCTATCCAACAGTAGTTAATCCAAAAACTTATAGACCAGGATTACCAACCCTCCCCAAGTGAGGGGGGGTTGAATTTTCAACCCCAATGCCTGCAGGGGTAGTTTCAAACGCCTGTAACTTCCTTTCTAATTACGCGATTTAAAATTTTTATGAGGGTTTTGGAAAGTGCTTTTTACACGCTTTCATCCTATTTTATTAATTATAACAAAAAAATTGTTTAAACAATTTTTTCAATAAATCAATTGTTCATTAACTTTTTTCGCAATTTAGGCATCTACGATTTTTTTTTAAATATTCTCAAAAGAAAGCTTGACTTTTTTACTATGAAAAATGTCTAATAACAAAACGGACAAATTGAAATTCATTGAGTTACAGAGCCGGTTGTAGAGGGTGTCCTCGCGCTCGCACTCGGGCGTTATGCGGCAGCATACCGCGGAACAGTTTTCAAG
>NC_046664.1:131697730-131700226 GCF_010883055.1 Belonocnema kinseyi | reverse complement strand
CCTACGGCATTCACCTTAATATCGCTCCTCTAAATGCTCCCAGGGAAATTGAGTCAATTGTCGAGAATGGGAAGTGCCGCATATACTGGAACTTTATATTCTTGACAATTGTTTCTATTGCTCACTCGAGGCCTGACATGGTTCTTCTTGACTTTGAGATGCGAACCATGTTTGTTATCGAATTTTCGGCACCAGCTTACAAAAACATCATAGCCAAGGAGAATGAAAAGAAAGAGAGGTATCGAGACCTTATAAGGGAGTTGCAACGATTGAACCCGGAATATTCTGTTAAACTGATCGTCCTTATCATCGGCGCTGTTGGAGATGTCAAGCTTTCACTTGCTAATAGCCTAAAAAGCATCCCTGCGTGTCAACAATATGCTAGAACAATATGCTTTTGCTGGATCGTCGTATTGATTCGTTTACAGACTGTAACCACCTATCTCATGGTTGTGAGACGTGATTATGGCTGAAATTTTACCGCGATTTCGTTGGAAGCGGGTGCAATTTTTCAGATTAGCACCCGCTCCCGGCGAAATCCTGCGGTTGTCCTTATGACAAATTTTTAAATATATATATATATAGTTGCCAATAAATGAATAAAAGATTCAGGAAAATTTTTCAGCGTGTGCAGGAATAATGGACGTCTTTAAGGAATTTAGTCTGACTTGTTAAAACAATTATTATTTATTTGCACAATTGTTTGCCCCTGTAAATAGTAGGAATTCTGAAAGATTATTTTCTTCAGGATATTTAGCACTTTAAAACAAAATCATTTGTTTAAACAATTTTTTCCCGTAATTGGTAAAAAATATTATTTACTGCAATTGATCACACAATCAATGAATGGTCAAAGCACTTTCTTTAAAGATATTTAGCGATTGAGTACTCGGTTCTTATTTTTTAGGCCGAAGAATCGAATATTTTTCAATCATTTCTTGCGTACGTCCTCTACATGCTCATATCTTAAAGGAAACAGAGCGCTTTTTCAATTCAATCATTACATTGTAGCTTATAATCTATATTATACGTGCATCTAGATTAAAATTAAAATCCAGATTAAACAGCATATTCAGCTGACACTGCGCGTTATTATTACTGTTCTTCTAGCACTACTGTGTTTGCTTCAAGATATGGTTATTTAGATCAGGTAAGCAAAAAATTACACAAAAATATTTCATTGTGCGGGCTCAAAATTCAGACGCGATTGTCATTCTTATATCCGTAATAGCGACAAAATGAAACTTTAATTATTATGAGGTAACGGTCTGTTACAAAAACTGTCATTACAATTATTTACAACTATCATGCCGTTACAATTATTATTTATTTTCACAATCGATTCCTACGACTTATAGGGGGAAACGATTGCGAAAATAATTAATAGATGCTTAAACAAGTCCGACTAAATTCCCTAAATACTACCATTATTCCCGCACACGTTAAACGACTTCCTGAATCTTTTATTCATTTCTTTTTAACTATATAAATAAATTGATTCTGCACATAAAAAATAAATTAATCCGCGATTTCATAATGACAGTTTTTGTAATAGATTGTTTACTAATAATAATGGAAATGTTAATTTGTCGTTATTACTCACATGAAAATGACAATCGCGTCTGAATTTTGAGTCCGCATGGATGAATATTTTTGTCCAATTTTTTGCATATCTGATATAAATAACCATATCTTGAAGCAAGCAGAGCCAATTTTTCGATAAAATGTTTATATATTTTTTTAACAATGAAAAAGGGAAGAACAGTAGTAAAAACGCGCAGCGTTAGCTGAATATGCTGTTTAATCAAGACTTTAATTTCAATCTAGATGTACGTATGGGGCATTATTCCTCAACTGCCCCAACTCAAAAAGTCATGTTTTTCGATTGTCTCTAAATTCTGGGAATATGTTCGCCTACCCAACAGTAGTTAATCCACAAACTTATAGACCAGGATTACCAACCCTCCCCAAGTGAGGGGGGGTTGAATTTTCAACCCCAATGCCTGCAGGGGTAGTTTCAAACGCCTGTAACTTCCTTTCTAATTACGCGATTTAAAATTTTTATGAGGGTTTTGGAAAGTGCTTTTTACACGCTTTCATCCTATTTTATTAATTATAACAAAAAAATTGTTTAAACAATTTTTTCAATAAATCAATTGTTTATTTAACTTTTTTCGCAATTTAGGCATCTACGATTTTTTTTCAATAGTCTCAAAAGAAAGCTTGACTTTTTTACTATGAAAAATGTCTAATAAGAAAATGGACAAATTGAAATTCATTGAGTTACAGAGCCGGTTGTAGAGGGAGTCCTCGCGCTCGCACTCGGGGGTTATGCGACAGCATACCGCGGAACAGTTAACCAGTAAGTTTGAAGAAGTTAAAACTTTTTAAAGATATTATGAAAAAATATTAAGTAAAAAGCACTTTCATAAAAATGAACAGTATTTTTCTGAAGATAAATGATTCCTCACTATTATAATTTATTATCCGACAATA
>NC_046664.1:131666354-131697630 GCF_010883055.1 Belonocnema kinseyi | reverse complement strand
ATCTCATAATAATGAAAGTATTATTTTGTTATTTATTACGGAAATCAGAATGACAATCGCGTCTGAATGTTGAGCCTAAACGTTTGAATCTGTTTTTATAACTTTTTGCATGCCTCGTCTAAATAACCATATCTTGAAGCAAGCAGAGTCATTTTTTCGATTAAATGTTTATATTTTGTTTATATATCAAAACGGGAGGAACAGTAGTAGTAACACGCAGTGTTAGCTGTATTTTCATTTTCGGCTCGTATAACATAAAATGTAATGATTTTATTCAAAAATCGGCTCTGCGTGCTTCAAGATATGAAAATTTAAATGACGTATGCAAAAAATGATTTAAAAATATTTAACCATGCGGCCTGAAAATTAAAAACTCATTTTTACTCATTTTTTTTACAAAAAAACCATGTTATTACTGCAAATATTAACCGATTTTCATGGATCTTTTTTTAAACTTATTCTAATGATATAAATTACTTAATTCTGTTAATTAAAATTGAATTAATAAATGATTTTATAATCTCAGTCATTCTTCACCCTGCGGGGAGTCTGCTGACTTAATTTTGACGAGGGTGAGCAGGCTCGCTACGGACATGTATGTACAGCTCTCATTGAGTGTCACTGCTATTGTTCTCTCTTTTGATAACTAAACCAAATATAAACATTTTATCGAAAAAATGGCTCTCCTTGATTTGTCATGTCATGTGAGTTGATGTATTTAAGGCCCTTTATCAGAATAAGTGATCGGCTCTGAATTTTAAGGCCACACAGTGGACTATTTTTTTCAATTTTTTGCCAGAGTGATTTGCAGAATTATATCTCGAAGCACACAGAGCCGTTTTTTAATAAAATGTTTATATTTGGTTTAACAATAAAAAACTTAAGAATAATAGCAGTAAAGCTCAGAGTTTGCTGTCTCTGCATTTTCGCCGTGTGCCAATGAACCCTCATCAAACGCCAGTCGGCAGATACCACTGTAGCAGACCGAGTGTACGAAAATAATACTCTACAGAGTATCCTCATAGTATGCATTTCGTATCATGCAAAAAAAACTAAAAAAAGCAGCAAGATCAACTTTGAAATTGGTGAAATTAGGATTCTCCGTTAAAATTCCCATTGGAAGGTCACGGAGTAATCGCAATAGTTTTTTTGGCAACGGTCAATAGTTTAAAAATATATATAAGACCTATAATGCTTGTTGACTGCTATTTATGGATGATGCGTTTGAAGTGTAGACATTATACGTCTTATATATTTTTTAAACTTTGTACCGTTAAAAAAACGATTGCAATTCCTCCGTGACCTTCTAATGGGAATTTTAATGTGGAATCCAAATTTCACCAATTGAAAAGTTGATCCTGCTATGTTTTTGTGTTTTTGTTGCAGTAATAATAGAAATCTTTAGGTAAGAAATAACTTCTGTGCATATACATTGTTCGTTTTTAAGTAAATGGACACAGCAGATTCTGAAAACATGAAAATACATCATCTTGAAGAGTTCAGTCGACCTGGAACGTAGAACATTCAACCGATTTATTAAACAGGTTCCGCATTAACTAACATGTATGGAAATTCCATACATGAAAAACAGACTGGGCAGACCTTTTGAAAGAGTTTTTCCATAATCTGAATATTTGAAGGCTGGATTTCCGAAAGGATGCAAACACCAATTTTAAAACGTTGTAGACGAGCCAAAAACTTACTTTAAAGAGTATTTGTAATTAAGGTCGAAAGACGATATAGTGCCTGGAAAATGCCTAAAAAATGAAAAATAGATGTTTTTTCAAATAAAATTTATGCTAAAGAAGGTAATTTTTGGAAGTTTTTCAGAATGCATAATTTTTAATCCATAAGTGAAGGGTTTTCAAGTATCTTTTTAATAAAGTTAAATGGTTTAAACAATTTTTTCTCTGTAAGCCATACAAGGTTATTATTTAAGGGATAAATTGAATAAAGTGGACGAATGCCAAGAGTTTAACATAGTTTGTAATTAAAATGAGACCCTACAATAGCTCTCCCGTCTATAGCCATTTCAAAAATTGACGCTACGCCGGAGATGGGTATACTTAGAACTACGCGGGATGCGCAGGGTCTACGGTTGTCACTCAGACCTGAACGAACAAAATCGGAGCAGGCTCTGAAAGTTTTGTTTTTCACTTACCGCCAGTCTCAACACCGGCGCCATAGCCTAAAAGTGAAATTACAAACTGAAGGTAGTTTTTCATTTTTTCCGTAAAAACGTTTCTTTGATAATAGTAAATATTACGTCCCTCTCTGAAAGTGGTAAAATTACAAGAAATATATTTTACAGTGTATGCAATAACCATGCTTGAACGTGTAAGCATCGTCATTTTAAATGGTATTGATTTATACCGGTCTTCTTGATGGAGGATCCTCGTTCAGGCTTTCTTTGCCAGACTCCTCGACACTAGATGATTTATTTTCAGGGTCACCAGGCATCATATCACCACTTCTTCTTCTTCTTCTTCTTAAAAATGTAAAGTAAACTAGCAGCAGACAATACACGCGGCGAAACGGAAGTTCACGGACGTTTCTGCGGTATAGAGTGTCAGTTTTATACGCAGTGCGCAGAAGGAACGCGTAGTTCAGTTGGGCGGGCACTTTGAATTTTGAAATTATGAACTTGCCAATATTCCAGTAATTCGAGGAAATTTATATTCATGTTCACTAATTATGAATATTCATTTATTTTAGATGATAAAACTATCACCATCATTCAAGAATGAATTCTAAAATGCTGTCATCACGTTCTTTTAACATGGAATTCATCCTTCAAACTTAAAATTATTCAAATATTGATAATCATTATTCTATATGTAAAAATGATTTTCCACATCTTTTTGACTCTGACATATTTTATAAGTCGAAATGACGTCGCTTCGATGTCATTTCGACATCGATTTTCATATCTTGCAAATTCGGAAAATATTGAGCAGGATTCACTTAAATTACAATAAATAAAGTATTTTTAGAGCATAATAATTTTGTTCGAAAGCGACTTTAAATTCGACGATGAGTTCAACTCGACGATGGTATGACGGTGACGACGTCGGATCGACGATCCATTCCTGATTAGGTAAATATAAAAAGTGGATTCACTTAAGAACGGCTAATATAATATTTTCTTAGGTTACTTTAAAGAGAGACATTCCCAAATCTAGTTTTTTTTAAACATCCTAGGACTGTTTATTCGAGTTGTCATCCTTCTGATAAAGTGTGTCATTATAATTGCTGGTTTTTTATTAGGAAATCTTTATTCTCTCCAGAGAATTCTTCCATTCGATTTGCTGAAATGCCAAAAAATGATTAAAAATATGAAAACCTTATTTTGCAAAATTATCTGCTTTGTGAAATTGAAAAAATAAATTTTTAGTTAACAGATTGAAATGATGTTGATGAAAAAATATATTCTGCCAAATGTTGTGGCACGCTTAACCAGGAGGACTGTTTGTCGCCTTCAGAATTGTCCTCATAGAGTACGAAACATATATTTTTGAAACTGAAATCGGCCTAACCATTTTTGAGTAAACTCACTTTTTTACTCTCCCCCTCCATAGCTTCTACAAAAATGCGATTTAAAGGCTAAGTCTGGAAGGGATTTTATGTCTCATGGGTATCTAGGTATTTCACCGATGTTTGTCGAACACCTGCAGGGAGAACTGTTAAATTCTTACCTCATTCCTCTCACTATCTCTGGCTATCTTAAGACATAACCACATTAGTTCCTCCTTCAACCTTAACCGGTAACACCCCTCTCATTCAAGCCCCCTCGCGAGTTACCTTAGCCTATTCCCGTCCTTCTCTCCCAAGACAATTCTCACACTGTGTCTTAATAGATAGAAGCTCAGTAACTCGAAAATTATTCTCCTTGCTGCTACCACCAAATACACCACCTATAAGGAAGAAACGTATCAAACAGACTCCTAAAAAGAAACAACTATAGGAAAGAAATATATCCAAACGCAACCATCTAATCCTCACTTCCGGAAATGACATAGAAAATCCGCAATGTCCTCTTCAAACACTACGACAAACATGTACGATGGAAATACCATTTCAACGGGTTCACCATCCAGCCTACTGGTAGACACAAATAAAATCACTACAACAATCCTCTTCCAATCTCACCCTATAACTACCTTCCTATCATAAAACTTAGTACCAAAACAGGCGAGAAGATTTCTTACTTTTGCCGAACAGACCATCCTTGTAACCAATTCTACGTTATTTCCGACGTTTGCTTAAGGGCGACCATTACAATACATGATATGAGCCAAATCATTCGCGCCCTTAAAACACTAGTAACCCCCCCCCCCCTACTGGAAATTTCTGAACTAAGTCACGAGGATCTAAAAGCCTTCCTATAAGAATGTAGGACATACTTCCAAAAAACAGGCACCAAAGCCAATCATTGGACTAGGATTGCCAGTAGACTACTGTCGAGGGATACTTTAAAATGATAGACGCACCTGAAATCCTTTAACTTCTCACGAGAGGCATTTGCGAAGAGCTTTCAACATATAAAAGCCAGTCAAGTAGCATAAAATAATCTCCGCATCTCGCTCTACTCAATGAAACAAGCAGACAAAGAAGCCACTGCAATATTTCTGCAGAAGAAATATTTACTGGCCAAACGCCCTATGCCAAATAATACGGAGGTCGAATTGGTTAGCGTAGTAATTGAGAAACTGTGCCCCTATATCAAGCGTGTCACTCGCGCAGCTTCGACCATAACCTTCACAGAAATGATGAATAGCGCCACCCAAACAGAAGCAGACGAAGCTGAAATGAATTCGGGACGAAAAACCAGCGACGACACACAAAAATCAATGGACATAGCAGCTAAAGCGCTACCTGCTAAGGGGTTTGATCGTTTGCCGGGCTTCCATTACTGCCCATGTTACCACTACCACCGGGATTGTCGGGTATTGACCAGCCAGTCGTTGGAAAACTGGAAAATGGTGGCGGAGCCCAACAGGAATACAGGAAATAAAAAGGAACCGCGGAAACCCAGCACCATTTTTCGGCAACTAAGGTGAAGTTTCTGGAGGAGCAAATCCTAGAGATGCTGACTGAACGAGTTATCAAGCCAACTACCTCGCCATATAGCTCATAACCTTTCCTCCACGAAACTCTAAAAGATTAAGAGTCTTTTCATAGATCGGCTTGAAGCGTGACTTGCAACTAGTGATATTGGATCAACCTGCTCGGCAGTATTCTCAGACGAGAAAGGAGAAGAAGAAAAATAAGAAAATGCCTCGTATAAGGTGTCAATTCAAGAGAAAAAGTAACGACATGAAGCATTATTTACTACGTAAGATGCAGCCTGGCAACTACCGAGACCCGCGCTTATACAAACCTCAGCGGATGCTTCTTTAAATTAGGGTAATTAAGTTGTCACGGATCCAAAAATATGATTTTTTAAGAAAAAAGTAAATTTTCTACCAAAAAGCTCAATTTTCATTAAAAGAGTTCAATGATTATAAAAACGGTTTAATTTGAAATAAAAAACTTAATTTTCAACCAAATACTTAAATTTTTTACCAAATTACTGAATCGTCGACCAAATTAGATTAATTTAGACCAAAACAGTTGCATTTTTAATGAAGAGCGATGAATTTTTAAACAGAAAATTCATTTTCGCCTAGAAAATATCTATTTTTATGAAATGTTTACCTTGTTACTTAAAAAAATAAATAATTTTTAATAAAAAACAAATTTTCAACAAAATAGTGACATTTTTAACAAAAGAGTTCAACCTAAAAATGATTTTTTATCCTGAGAAGGTTAATTTTCTAAAAATAGAATAGTTAAATTTTCGAATAGGTACGCCAATCTAAAACTAAAAGAATGATTTTTTTTTACAAAGTAGTTCAACTTTTAAATAAGCTTCTAAATTTCTAACCGAAAAGATGCCTTTTTAACAAAATAGTTGCATTTTAACAAAATAATAACGTTTTTAACCAAATACTAGATTTTTTGACTAAAGAAGATGAATTCCGAACAAAAAATATAATAGCAGACTTTTTTGCCAAACGAATTTGAGCGAAAAATCGAGTATGGTTTGAAGTTTCCTTTGAGCGTCCGTAGACTTTTTTTAGCATGAGAATACACAAGGAAACCATTTTTTTCATTGACTTCAACTCAGAATAGCAACATGTAAAACATTGCAAACATCACCATTCAAGAATTCATTTTTTCAATTTTAAAATTGTCTGCTCAATTAAAAAATTCGGGACGTAGTATGCATACATAGTAAGATACATACATTTTTCTAAAATACTATATAAAAAAACAAATAAAATAAAAAATAATTCTATTATACAATTTTATTGTTCAATTCCCAGTTGGCACAAAACTATAAAAATCCCAATAACGTCCTTGGGACGTGCCTAGGACGTCCCATGTCAGGCTTATCAACATGTCTAAGACGACCAATGTCCGAAAGATGACCTAAAGACTTCTAAGAGACATGGACGTTCTCGGGACATCTTTCGTACTGACATTAGAAGTTTTAAGAGCATCCCTAGGATGACCAACAGACATGTTATAAAAGACGTCTCCAGGATATCTTTAATTTTTTTGCCCACTAGGTTATAATTTATTTAATTCATAATTAATTACACAAACATACAATCGAGAGCTTCAGAAAGCATGTAGCATAAAAAATATTGGTATGCAGGGTTATGCAAATAAAACGAATATTAAGACAAGTTAAAATCGCTGGAAATAAATTAGGATTTCACGAAACAAATAAAGATTAGAGAACTAACAGGAATATCATGAACCAGTTACCCAGTAGTCAACAAAATTAAGGATGTCCTTGAGACGTGTTTTGAACATCCCTAAGACGTCTTTTACAACATGTCTTTTGGTCATTTTAGGGATGCTCTTAAAACGCATAATGACAGTACAAAAGATGTCCCGAGATCGTCCATGTCTTTAAGACGTTTTTAGGTCATCTTTAAGAAATTGGACGTCTCAGAGACGTTAATTGGCCTCACATAGGACATAGGAAAATAGGAAAATTGTTGTGAAATATCAAATTGACACTGCAAAATACTACTGACAAGTTATTTGCAGTCACATTTGCATTTAAAAACATTATACCTGTTAAATAATAGCCAAAGTGTGAATTTTTTACAACATTAGTGTAAACAATGACTATAGGTATTATTTGTTTTTGTTCAGTTTCTAATTGTACTGCATGTTATACACTCCTGCAAAACATATTCGTTTCAAGCAACAAAAAGGAGCGAAGCTCAAATCATATTTATTTTTTTAATTGTTTATGATAAGATGAAAATATTTTATAATCAACTGATGCTGCTAGAGGTTAGTATTATAGAGTTGTGTCACTTATTCTAAATATTAGAGCGCTAAATAAACTTTTTTTACAAAACGGTGCTCTTTAAAAAAAAATTTCAACGTTTTTTCTTATATAAAAAATTTTGAAATATTTCTTCAAAAATCAGCCTCTACCGTTCTATGGAGAAATTTATTAGCTTTGATGGAAAAACATAAAGAATGGATTGAAATTGTGGCCTGTAGGATGATTTATCCAGAGACGCCTTGTGCGCTCACTGTGCGACGAGCGGGCGCTCAGAGCATGTTGTACGTCAGTCTATTTTAAAAAATACTAAATACTATAACAGTAAGGAAGATTTTTTAATTGGCATCAGGGTCGATAGTATTTTAAAAAAAATTAATTTGAAAAATATTTACTTATCTTTAATTAATAATAGAAATGAGATGTTTTATCATTTGTAGTTTTGATTGAAAATAAATTAATTTCAGAAAACAAAAAATTTTTTTTGTGATAAAAAAATAAATTAAACTTTATTCTCACCATTCAAAATAAAAAAATTCTCAATTTAATTTTTTCAAAATTTAATTCTTTTAAAGCAACGTTCGAAATAAAAAGCACTTTTTTGAACTTAAACCCATACAATTTTGTTACTTTCAATACATTTAATAGTTTAGAAATTAACAATTTTAAAATTTTCTATTAAATTTTTCGAAATTGAACCATTTCAATTTTACTTGCAAAGTTTAAACTTATAATAGGGAAAAATTGAGTTTTTAGCACTTACCACGACAGTTTAGAATTCTACAATTGCAACCATGGAAAAATGAAGAAATTATTCAATTTTGCAAGAGAAAATAAAATGTAGTGTAAATTCTAGTACAAAGGTTCAGACCCCCCAGTGTGAACGACGGGGAGGCGTAATTTGCCGTAAACATAACCCTTTGCACGATTACAGGAAAACGAAGAAAAAACGACAGAACTCTTCCCAGTGTGCATAAATCTATGAAAATCCCAAGAACGTCCTTGGACGTTCCTAGGACGTCCTATATCGGGCTAATCAATGTCTTTAAGACGTCCAATGTTCTAAAGATGACCTAAAGACGTCCTAAAGACATGGATGTTGAAGCCGCACCATTCAAATGTTGATACATTAACAATTTTTAGAATGTTCATTACACTTAACGAACATAAAGCAATTCAATTTTAAATGCAAATTTTAAACTTATAATAGGGAAAAATTAAGAATTTGGCGCTTACCATGAAAGTTCAGAATTCTACAATTGAAGCCATTAAAAAATGAAGAAATTGTTCAGTTTTCCAAGAGAAAATAAAATGTATTGTAAATTTTAGTACAAAAGTTCAGACTCTCGTTGTAAACGACGGTGAGGCGTAATTTGAGATAAACGTAACCATTTTCACGATTCCTGGAAAACGAAGAAAAAAATGACAGAAAACTTGGGGTCAGTCTTACAGTCGTGGCAGTCCGCATTTGCTAAAAGTAATGAGCCCTGCCCTGCAGCAACCAAAACCAAATTTGCGATTTTCATCTTTAATTAGGTTAACTAAACGTGATTAACCATCACATTTTCGTAATAAATCACGAATCATTTTTACGGACGAATACAACTTCCTTTTTTACGCCAATCAAAAGAATTTTCACTAGAAAAGAGACGCAAGCATTGTGCACACTTACACTCCATGGTTTATGCTTCATCATGATTTTTTCATATTCCGGCTGTGATAAACTTTGCCCACCTTGTTTCAAGCACCTATGGTCACTTATGTTTGTACAAGTACCCTTATTACAAAATGCAAACAGATTCTAGCTGAAGCCGTACCAGTCAAATTCAAAAGTGTCTCAAAATGACGATTGTCGCTATTATTCATAAGACGTACAGCATGTATACGGATTTGAGGTAAGTAAATTTGGAAGTACCACTTTGACCAAAGAACTTCAGACCTATGCTATAATTAAGGGTTCATTTTAGGCTCATTTAATAACCAAAAGCCAAATTTTGAGATCTGCATTTAAAAAAAAAATGCATGGTACTGCCAGCTTTACGTGAAGCTACCAGTACCATGGTAGAAATATTCGTAATATCAAATTCTTTCACAGGAATTGAGGGCTCATTGAAGTCTCTCAGATGACCAATGACGCAATTTCTTTGAAACAACCCCTACCATAAAAAAACTACCCTAGAAAATAAATATACACTAATCTGAAAATCGAGTAAACCTGAATTGAAGGATCATTTTAGGCTCTCCAACGCGCCTAAACTCAACTTTCCAAAACCATCCTTCGACATTAAAAAACTACCCCTTATTTTAAAGTGGTTATAAAGTGCACGAAATATGCACTAATCATAAAACTGAGTACATCAGAATTGTAGAATAATGTATGTCTCTAGCATGATCCACGGCGCAGTTTTGCAAAAACAACCCCTAACATAAAAAAGTACCCTAACAAATAATAATGCACTAATCTTGCATGATTTACGGCAAAATTATTCAAAAACATATTTAGTGCTTTTTATCAGCACTTTTAAGTAAGGGGTATTTTTTTAACGTCGAGGGATGGTTTTCACAAAATGATCGCTTGAGGGAGAAATGAATTATCGCGATTTTCAATTGTTAAAATTGGTCTTTTTAACGACTTGAATTTATTTGGTTTTCGAGAACATTCTGGCGCCCGCGAGCAATAATATTATTTTCCTTTTCTTCAAAAACCCAAACGACTATAAACGCACATATTTATAATCTAGCAACATGTAGCGTTTGGATGAATATTAATTAATAAATAAGGTTCGCGACCCTACTTTGTGGCCGTATTCATCAAACCTCGCCAGTAGTGGTGGGGCTGAATACTCTCGGCCAACTACTACTGTTAGTGCATGCGCGCCTAGTGAGGCCGACGCAGTATGTTCAGACGGCCAACGTAATTCGGAGGAACTTAATCACGTACTCTTATTGTTCTATCTCCTAAGTCGGTGGGGGGGGGGGGGTATCACCAAACTCCGACGTGGACAGTTGGCTACCTTTTCCGAGGTAAAAGTTGGCTGTTAGCGTTAATATTCGGTCTCACCCCTGTATCTTGTGAGTTGGAACATTTTTAAGCGAGGCCCTGGGGGAGCTCACTTAAGGCGCTTCCGCAGGCTTGAAAATTAGCTCATGTATTACTCTGACAAGTTTTTCTCCTACAATTCTGAATTGTATGATTTCATATTTCAGCCACAGACTATAAATGCCTAAATGCAGAACCTCTCAGATCGCGTTTTTCGAACAATGGCCTGGTTCTTGTTTTATTGCAATTAATTGAAAATTGATGCATTTTTTGCGCCTGTAGCAAAGTAGCAAACCGCCAGCATGAGTTTACTCATGGCGAACATAGTTCGTGGGCACTCTGGCTGTCTATGGAACAGCGGGGGGTCTAGAGTGTCATTTTTTCGACGATCGTAAACCTAGGATCGAGCCGAGAATTTAGATTGAGTGCCTGTCATGCTTCACTCAATTTTCCTATTGTTAGAGATTACAGTTGGTTGAAAGAAATTATAAATTAGCAAATATTAAGGAATTTAATTTTTATACTGTGCATTCGGTTAATTTCATAACGATAAGATGATTAAAAAAAGAAAGAAGAAAATCGGTTAATCCGTTCAAGTTTTGGATACACCTTTTTTCTCTCTTCTCCGATTGTACGACAAAAAATACTGAAATAAAAAGATGCTACGCTCAAAATTGGAAGCTGTTGAATGGGAAAAGTATGAAATCTACATTTATTTTATTTCCATTTTCTTATTCATTTCATTTATTCATTAATTAATTAATTCATTCATTTATTGATTCATTCATTTCATTAGTTTAATTTCATGGTCGCAAGTTTAAATTGAAAAATCTGCAATCATAGTAAATCGTAATTTTCCTATCTTTTTTCTTGAATCTTTATTTGTTTCAAATACAACTGCTTGCGTCACAATAAATGTGTTGTTTTGGTCAGAATTGATGAACTGTTTTGCTTCAAGATTTACACCAGTTGGTTCGATTTCATTGCTTTTCATTCGAAAAATCAAAATATTATGAACAGAAAGTGGAGGAGCCTTCTTTTTCGAGTTGGGGACCTAGCCATAGAATTATAAAATTAAATGGCACAATGTGTACTGTTTATACTATGTTAAAATTTAATAAAAATTATAAATATATTTCCAATCGATTTACAAGATGGAGTGTTTGCGAAATAAATGCATACTAATAAATTGTGCCCCCCCCCCCAGCGCCCCAAATATGAGCCAAAAATAAAAAAACTACATATTTACGTTCAATATTGTTAATTTTTAGCAAATATCCGTCGTCTTATACAAATAATTACTAGAGGACAATTTCAATATTTCCCAGTACTTTTTAAACAATTTTCAATCGTTTACAGAAATGTAAATTATTTAAACAATAATTTAATCACAAAAAATGGAACAAACCATCGTATTCTCTGATTGAAATGTAATGGTTAGTCATTCTTTGGAGTAGCACATTTTTCTAAAAACATTATATCAGCATTTAAGCAATTATTTATTGTTTTTTTTTCAAATTTCTGAGTATTAAGCTAGAGATGTCCACTTTTTCTAAATTGGTATCCTATGCTACGTTTTGTTTGATAATTACATAATTTTGATACATTTCTTTTAATGTTTAATAAATTTCTATTCGTTTAAACCATCCTAATTTGCTCAATCAGTTTGTTTACAATAACTAAATAGTGTATTACATGACTGTATAGTGTATATAATGAATAGATGACCCACCTTTTAATTGTTTAAGCAAATATAACTTGTTAAAATAATTATTTTTTGAAAAATACTTTTTAAATCGTATTTTCTGAGTCAAACATAATATTCAATGATTTTTTTTAAAATTCATCTCAAATTGAGTATGGATGGTTTACATCAAGAAAACAACGTCAACAAGTGGACATATCAACAAGTGGACATATCTGCCTCACTTTTTAAAATTTTTGAAAATAAACAACAAATAATTGTTTAAATAATTACATAATGTTTTTAGAACAATTTTCTCCTCCAAAAAATGACAAACAATTACATTTCAATCATAAAATACGACAGTAGATCAACCCTTCAAAACATGAAGGCAGAAAATCTACACGAAGATGTGTAGATTTTCTGCCTTCATGGTTTGGAGAGTTGATCTACTGTCGGTAAGTTACAATCTCTGATGATATAGCAGAGAAATTTAAAAATGTTTAATAATTACTTGTACCATTAACACATTGGAAAAGAACCTGACCGGAAATCAGAAGTTTTGTGGTTCGATTCCCAATGGAGTGAAGATGGAGTAAGATCTTTTTTTCAAGAAAGAATTTTAACATAAAATACGATTCTTTTCTAAATTTTTGGGAATTTAAAACTCATGGAAAATTCCATACTATTCCCATTTAATAATTTCCAATTCTGGGCGCATGGTCTTTTTCAGGATTTTTGTCGTGTAATCAGAGAAGAGAGAATACATGTATATCCGTTATTTTTACGGGCCATATTTCTAACTTCTTTGCATTTGCTTCTGTCTTTCCATAAAGACCACACTAAATCATCCGTCAATAATGATCACCTCTTACAATTAACATTAGAGTGTTATTGGAGTGTTTTTTTTAGCGACGATACTTTAAAATTTAAATAGTTTAAACATCGTAAACCTAGGATCGAGCCAAGGATTTAAATTGAGTGCCTGTCATGCCTCACTCAAATTTCCTATTGTTAGAGATTACAGCTGCTTGAGATAAATTAAAAATAATTAAAATGTTAAGAAATTTAATTTTAATATTCTGCATGACGTTTCATTACATAACGACGACACGATTAAAAAAAGATAGAAGAATATCGGTTAATCCGTTCAATTTCTGTGGAGAGTTTTGATAATGTTTCATAAGATTACATAACATTAAAAATATTATTATTAATTAATTAATCAACACACATATATATATAATTTTACATTATCATTTAAAATTGATTATTAATTGTTAAGAAAAATTGTTGATGTTTTTCATAATTTTAGTAATTGTAAGAGGTGATCATTATTGACTGGTGACTTGCTGTGGTCTTTATCGTAAGACAGAAGAACGCCAAGAATTGGTCAATCATAGACAATCATATCTTTTCTATCTTTGTTGTTAAATCTTTATTTGTTTCAAATTCAACTGCTTGCGTTACAATAAATGTGTTATTTTGGCCAGAATTGATGAACTATTTTGCTTTGAAATTCATATTCTGTCGTTCAATTTCACTGTTTTTCATTCGGAAAATTAAAATATTAATCACAGAAGCGAGGGAGCCTACTGTTTCGAGGTGGGCGTCCAGCCATACAATTATAATATTATATGGCACAATGTGTACAGTTTATACCATGCTAAATTTTACATAAGTTATAAATATATAAATAACAATTTATAGTCAATCTTGAATAATAATGAACCAAAAAAGGCAAGTATAAAATGGATATTAACAAACATTTAACTTAACTTCCAATGATTTGACCTTCAATCATTTCATAAATAATTCACAAATATTTCAAAAGTTCTGTAAAGATTTCTGATACATCTCAAACACTGTACAAAGATTTGAATAATTCCCGAAAGATTTCGCATGAATTAGGAGGGTTTCGCAAAGATATACAATCGATTTACAATATATTTGGGGCGCCGGGAGAGTGGGGAGGTGAAATAAAAATTTATTAGAATGGATTTATTTCGCAAACACTCCATCTTATATATTGATTGGAAATATATTTATAATTTTTATTAAATTTTAACATAGTATAAACAGTACACAGTATGCCATTTAATTTTATAATTCTACGACTAGGTCCCCAACTTAATATAATATATTAATATATATATTATATAATATTTTAATTTTTCGAATGAAAAGCAATGAAATTGAACCAAATGGTGTGAATCTTGAAGCAAAATAGTTAATCAATTCTGACTAAAACAACACATTTATTGTGACGCAAACAGTTGTATTTGAAACAAATAAAGATTCAAGAAAAAAGATAGGAAAATTATGATTCTCTACGATTGCAGATTTTTTAATTTAAACTTGCCACCATGAAATTAAACTAATGAAATAAATGAATGAATAAATGAATGAGTAAATGAAGGAATTAATTAATTAATGAATAAATGAAATGAACAAGAAAATGGAAATAAAATAAATATAGATTCCATACTTTTCCCATTCAACAGCTTCCAATTTTGGGCGCAGCATCTTTTTATTTCAGTATTTTTTGTCGTGCAATCGGAAAAGAGAATAAAAAGGTGTATCCTGAAATTGAACGGATTACCCGATTTTCTTCTTTCTTTTTTTAATAATCTTATCGTTATGTAATTAACCGAATGCACAGTATTAAAATTAAATTCCTTTATATTTGCTAATTTATAATTTCTTCCAACCGACTGTAATCTCTAACAATAGGAAAGTTGAGTCAGGCATGACAGGCACTCAATCTAAATTCTCGGCTCGATCATAGGTTTACGATCGTCGAAAAAATGACACTCTAGACCACCCGCTGTTCCATAGCCAGTCAGAGGGCCCACGAAGTATGTTCGCCATGAGTACACTCATGGTGGCGGTTTGCTACTTCCCAGGCGCAAAAAATGCATCAATTTTCAATTAATTGCAATAAAACAAGAACCAGGCCATTTTTCGAAAAACGCGATCTGAGAGGTTCTGCATTTAGGCATTTATAGTATGTGGCTGAAATATGAAATCATGCAATTCAGAATTGTAGGAGAAAAACTTGTCACAGTAATACATGGGCTAATTTTCAAGCATGAGGAAGCGCATTAATGCTGGCGAACATAAATCTGGCCAGGGACTGGAAGTTGGGCGTCATTGAGACTGTTGGCCGAGGTTGCGGCCGGAGTCGGATGGTCGCACGTACTTCCTATAGTATAACCCTGCAATCTAGTGGTGGGTTGATCCAGTATTCAGGGGCCCCAGGGTTCTTACTCAATATTATACTCCGGATCTCTCTCTTGATTTTTGGTAGATGCCAAGAAAGCATCTAAATGCTCGACAGAGGGCCAGACAGAAGCAGCAGCGGATACTAGAAGATGAGAGCGAACTCGCTCTTCAGGATGCTCGAAGGGCCACCAATTGTTTAACGTAGATTGACCATTGCTCATCCTAGCAGCAACTGAGCTCAATTGTCAATAATTGTACCTTGCCACTGTGATACGAGGGCATCGTTAATAATTTTTGGCGTCCAACGTGGGGCACATTTCTATAAAAGAAATTGTTTTTTGGTAAAAACGCTTACTCAAAACCGAGTAGCTGGCAAATCACTAACTGTGATCACTTCCAGAACCCCAGAATCCAAGGTTCTACGTAATCGAGCAATAGCAGCAATCTCCACTTCCAAGAGTGGCCCAATATACCTATCCACACAACGGCACATACACCTCAAGGAAACTCGCGCAACATGGCGTCTCAACGTCAAACTTCACCACGACATGAAGAGGTGCTCGTTGTTCATCAACAACAACAAGCAAATTTACAAGCAGTTCAACCTGGAGACTAACTTAGAGATCAACAGACACACCCACTTGGAAATCCGGTTGAGAATCAACGCGCGGACATTCAAGTTGGTAACACAATACAGAATCCGCTTGAAATAGTCCCTATAAATCAAGCTCCGAACCCACCGTTAAATATTCCAAACAACCCACTACCACGCCCACAACTGATCCAGGACCAGTTCAATAACCCAGGATTTTAAATGCCGAATTACCCGTGGATGCAGATGGATAATTATAATCCAGTGACTGCTGCAGTTCCACAGTTTAGTGGAGCGGATTTTTAGGATCCGCTTTTGCTCCTGGAAGAAATGGAACTTTATCTGAATACGATTAAGGGCATATGATACTTAGAAAATTATCGATTTTACCAGTTTTAGGTTCCGACGGCTTTTTTTCTTTGATAATCAATATTTTGTCTTAAAAATTTGGGACATGATAGGGACCATGCTAACGGACGTCCCCGCACACTTTAATTGTGTTTTTTTTTCCAAAAAATATTTTGATATTGCTAACAACGTGTGTATATTTGAGGGTTATGTGTGTTACAATTCTCCTGTGCGTTACTTATTTTTGGCCGAAAACTTTGGTCTTGCAAATAAACATAGTAACTGATCTCCCGGAACTAACCTTGTTTTCAGGCAATCAAAAAAGTTTATTTCATAAATAATTTCCCAGTGACGAAAAATTTAACATTAATTTCAAAGTTTCATGCTGTTTCGTACGCCCTTTACGCCGAAAATTTCAAAATTTATCTATCTACATTACCAGATAGGCTGGTAAGATAGTTTATTGCACCATAATTATTCTAGAGTGCTTACCGACAGAATCGGTACGATAAAGACCTACATTATCGGAATGACAGAGAACTAAAAATCACCCTAACCACAAACTAATACACATGCATAAAATTTGGTAATTAGCACAGTAACATTGTTTTGTTATTATCCCTGAAAAAGAGTCCGGGGACGTCCGTTATGATATTTTATAGCATCTCCGAATTCAGTTTTTAAAAACTTTCATTTTTCTGGAAAAAAGCCGTCGGAACTGTACCCGATTGACCACACGACGAAGTATCACATGCCCTTAACTCACCAGCTCATCTATGAACACACATTGGGAGTCACTCACTCCAGGGAGATGCAGCACGTTGGTGGAAACCCTATAAAGGATTAGCTTCTGAGTGGGAATGATTCTGCGATCTGATGATTCAAAGATTTGACAATTCAAGCAATCGCGGTAGACTCCTATCACTTTTGAACTCACAAAAACAGGGAGAAAAAGAGCCAGTCAGTGTCTTTTTGCAAAAAAAAGATTTTACTTAATCCACGCCTCAGGAGTAACGAACTCAAAGAATCCTTAGTTGCTTCCTTTTTGGAATTACTTCGACCTGGGATACGCGAAGGTATCTGTTCTGCTAAACCAAGGACCTACACTGATTTGGTGACCACGTAATGCCTACCACGTTTTTGGTTAGCCACGAATTGCGGGACCCGATGATACTGGGTATTCCTTGGATTTGTGAGCAGGAAACTATTTATAATTACCCACTCAACTGTCTCTATGTAAGGAACATGGAACGTTTCACAATTCATCTTATAAATGGCCGCCCCCCAATTCCCCACTGCGTTTAGACACGAGCCAAATACAAACAAATCTGCCACCAGAATTAATAAAAGATTATACAGGAACAAGTACAAGATATGTTGCAACAGGGAATCATTGAACCATACCAATCTCCATCTTGTTCACCAGTGGAACTAGCTAGAAAGCAAAACGGCGAAATGTATTTTTATGTGAACTATCGACGTTTATATTCCATTACAGAGGATACCGCTCCAGCCATGCCCCTGATTCAAAATACGCTGAAGGATTTAGGAGAGGCGAAACTTTTTACGACGTTAGATTTAAAAAGTGGTTACTGGCAGGTGCCAATGGATCCGAACTCTCGCCAAAATTAAAGAACGCTCCAAACACGTTTCAAGGTCTGATATGTCATACCGTTCTACAGGGATACATCAACGGATTTTTTATCGTTTATTTAGATGATATCATCACCTACTACAAATATTGGAAGGAGCACATCCGCTATATCAGTTTCGTACTCGGAATACTCAGAAATTAGTGCAGCTATTACCGACCTTTTAAAAAAGAATTCCGGACGTTGGAAGTGGACGGCTGAAGCAGACACCACTTTCCAGGAATTAAAAACTAGCTTTAGTAAATCCCTTCGATTAGAAAGCCCCCATCCGGATACACCATTTTTACTTCGGGCTCATACAAGCCAGCTTGGCATGGGGTCTGTGCTTTTCCAACGCCGTCCAAACGGAGAAAGAAACATCATTAGCTATGCCAGTGCCAAATTCGACCCGGCGGAATCTCGGTATGAAAATAATGAGAAGGACTGCCTCGCTGTTATTTGTGCGTTAAAACGGTTTAGTCCAATTATCAAATCTGGGGCGATGAATTGGTTACATCAATTCAAGGATGCACATGCCAAGCTTGGACGTTGAGCTTGTCTTCTCGGTGAATTCAACTTCGACCTCGAACATTACACGATGAATCTAAGTACCCTCGCCAGCGCGCTTCTCCGTGAGCCGTGTGAAAATGACTTCACAAATGTTTCAGAGAACGGAGAACGATTGCTTCCTACGTCAAGGGATTCAAGAATTGGTGGTCGGTGAATCTACCTGGCCACTATCATTAGTCAGAACTTCTACCTAGAGGTCTCACAGCACCAGAAAGTAGATCGAGGAATTTCGAAACTGGTCAATCGATGGCAGACCCTCAAGAATAAAGATGTTCTAACCCATGAAGAAAGTAATTTTATTGAGCAACATAAAGTCGATGCATCAAGTTTTTGGAAGGCTTACAAGGATCGATGGCTTATTGTAATGCCGAGGACGTGCTACGAGAGGGTGCTTTTCAAGCACCACGATGCACGCCTTTCAGGACACCCTGGAGGAGATAAAACACTCCGAGCAATCCAGGATCGTTTTACGCGGGACAAAATTAGAAATGATGTTCGCGAATACGTTCGTACCTGCCTGCTCTGTTCCTGTTGTAAGTCAACGACAGCATCTGGGAAGGAGCAACAGATACCCCGTCAATCACAGCAACCCTGGGAGACTGTAGCAGTTGACCTGATGAGTCCATATCCAAGATCGCCCCGAGGCAGGCGGTTCCTATTAGTGATCACCGATCTATTCTCACGCATACAATTTTGTAATAAAATTTGTTAATTCTTTACAATGTATTACATATTGTTAAAATATTTTTAATTAGGTGATGTATTACGTTGAAGAAGACCTGCAACTAGGTTGAAACGTACGTTGGTTATATCTTTTGAAATTGACGAATAAAGATTCATTGACATCTGAATCCATTTGTATTTGTATTGGACCGTGTGACCAGAATAAAACTCATTCTCTCATTAATGATAATAACGGTCGAAGAAATTTCACAGTGCGAATAAACTCCAATCACTGAATTCTTAATAATTAGAAGTTCAACCACACAAGAACTGCGATCAGGACATTACCGGTATTCTTTGTAACATCCGAAATAGATAAAACACAGACACCAATAAACACCCAGTCAGGTGATTTTTGTTATGAGTCTAAGAAGACCTGGAGAGTGGGCTTTCCTTTTTACAACCATGATACTCAGTGGATCTGAGCCCAAGGATGTCCAGGGTGAAGCTCGTCAATACCAGGCGCGATATATTCAACAAAAGTATCGTTCTCATGAAGCTCGACCACCAAAATACTAGGTGGGTGATCCAGTATTAGTGCAAACCCATCCACTTTCCAATACGTTTCCAACAGAAAATAGACGCGTAGCTATTTAGGACGCTGGAAATAACGTCAATGAGCCCCATATCATATTGGACAACATCAAGGACCTTGAAGGTTCCATTCTTCCAGGGAAAAGAGGTGCGGAGTCAAGGAGGACTCAAGCAAATTATACTATCCCGTCAACGAATAACCTCACGCATATCCAGAATGAAACTAAGTCTTCCACCACACAAAAGAACATGACCATGCATGTTCAAAGTGCTAAGTTCCAACCGTTCACAGCGTTACCACCAGACAATAGACGCGTAGCTATTCAGAATGCTGGAAATAACATTAATGAGACCCATGCCTCATTAAAGAACGCTGGGGACCTTGAAGGTCTCACTGCTCCAAGAAAATGATATCCGGAATCAGGAAAGGCTATAGAAACATACGGCATCTCCATAGAGGGTCCATCTGTACCAAGGGTGAGTGCAACGACGCACTGTGGGGTATTTTGGATTTGTTCGTGCAAATAATCGACTAGTCGTCAATTTTCAACCAAATTGAATTTTTTTTAAATACACGTGAATAAATTTACTGTTGGAGAGATACTCCACTATTACGGTTTGAATCGTCAGTACGTCAGAAAAACGTCGACCAACGTCGGGAGTCGTCGGCCGATTTTTAGGCTATTCAGATGTCAGTAATATTTTTGTAATTCGTACAAACAATATTTCATGCTCATTGCTATTTATGTTTTCAACCATTACAAGTGCAAACCTTTCTATTTTCATTCTATTTTTGCAACAAAAGTTTTAAATAATAGTTAATAGACGTTCATAACGTTAATATTTTAATTTTCAAATATTATTCAACCGAGAAACGTTTATTCTGAAGAAATCAACGAAAGAGTATTTTATGGAATTTTAAATCTTTTTTTCTTACAGTTTTTATTAAAATAAACATAAAAACTGTAAGAAAAAAATATTTAAAATTCTATAAAATACTCTTTCGCTGATCCCTTCAGACTAACCGTTTTTCGGTTGAAGAATTTGAAAATTAAAGTATTATCGTTATGAACGTTTATTAACTATTATTTAAAACTTTTATTGCAAAAATAGAATTAAAATAGAAAGGTCTGCACTTGTAATGGTTGAAAACATAAATAACAATGAGCATGAAGCATTGTTTGTACGAATTACCAAATATTACTGACATCTGAATAGCTTAAAAATCGGCCGACGACTGCCGACGTTGGTCGACGTTTTTTGACGTACTGACGATTTAAACCGTAAGAGTGACGTATCTCTCCGACAGTAAATTTATTTACGAGTATTTAAAAAAAAATCAGTTCGGTTGAAAATTGACGAGTCGTCGGTTATTTGCACGAATAAATCCAAAATACCCCACTGTGCGACAGGCCAAAAGCCTTTACTACACAAGAACACTTTGTGCTGTACTGTGAAAGAACACTTTACTGTAAGTTATTATCAGTAAGAATTTCAATATCTTTAGTTACTAAGTTTAAAAGATACTATCATTTATTACTTAAAGTAAATAAGAATTTCAAAATAACTTTAGTTTCTAAGTTTGACAAAACCATACAGTTGTTTTCTGTCGCAAGAATAGATTTAAGAATATATTTACGTAATACTTTTTTATAGTACCTTTAATACATTTTTGTCGCAGGAATTATGAAGAAAAGGCCCGGTGGTACCCTACTGAAAATACCTATATAGGTGCCTGTAAAGGTCCCTAACAGGATTCTATATAATCATCCTATAAGTGACCTATATAGGATCCTATATAGGGTTACCTATATAGGTCAGTATCGGTGCCACCTATAGGAAATGAAACAGCTTTCTGCATAGGATCCTTTATAGAATCCTAAATGATTCTATGGTAAGGGTATGGGTTCCTTCTTACTAGGTTAGAATCCATATAAGAACCTATACAGGTTCCTACTACTAGGCAATCGCATAGTCAAAAATAACTTCTACGCAGCTGTATCTGCTATAGGAAACTACTGCGCAACACTTCCGGTTGATCATCTGTCCTATATAGGTCACTAATAGGATTCTATATAGTATCCTATGCAGGAAGCTGTTTCATTTCCTATAGGTGACTCCTATACTGACCTATATAGGTGATCCTACATAGGATCCTATATAGGCCACTTATAGGATCCTTATATAGAATCCTATTAGTGACCTATATAGGTATTTGCAATAGGGTATATTGCCGCCCGCGAGCAATAATATTATTTTCTTTTTCTTTAAAACCTCCTGCGACTATCAATGTACATATTTATGTTCTTTCAACATGTTACACTTGGAAGAATATTAATTATTAAATGATGTTCGCGACCCTACTCTGTGGCCGTATTCATCAAACCTCGCCAATAGTGCACCTAGTGTGTCCAATCCGAAACTCAGCGCACTTTGAAATTTAGAAATCGGATTATATCTTCAGTCTGTTCTTTGAGGGCGAAATCTCAAAATTTCACTAAAAAGCACGAAAATTTCAGGTTTTGCAAAAATGGGCTTAAAATCGATAACGATGCCTTCCAAGGATGACTTCACGATGAAAAGTCATCAGCGTACCGAATCGCCAAAGTCACCTCATGCCAATTCTCATGCAGGGGGAAATGGCTCAAAATTTCGTATTTTCGACTAAAACGCCTAAATACTTGTGCAGCTCCTAGCTCACTGAGTTCTACTACTTCGAATGACCCAGAGCCCACCACGTGGAGGTGACTGCACATCGGGCTCCACCCACGCCCTACCCAACCAACCAACCATATGTAGAACGTGCTTATTTAAGTCTCAAAGTCATTAATTACACCCACAAAGTCTTTCTTAGTGTCAAATAAGTTGACAGTATTTCGAGAAACAAGTGTGGCGCGTATCTGTCGGTCCTGAGCTTCGGGATCGATGCCTTGTCTGGACACCTCTGTTTCCAGTCTGGTACCAAGCCATCGGCCATAGATAGCTTAGCAGTAAGTTCATCCTCTGTTATAGGAATTAAAACTGGAGGTACAGTAAATGAAACACCTGTCTGTTCCCAATGAATCATTTCTGTGTAATCATTAGCTCCAAAATTAATTTTTGGCACAATATTGTATCTAACAGTTGTCTGTTGTTTATGTTTTGCTTTCAGGATTTTGGTGAGTGCGTCTTGGCGAACGGTAAGCCTAGGGTCGGTTATTATTCCAAGAAGTATATTTTCTGGCATGGCAGAGAAGCCGTTTGTCTGAATGGAAGTGTTTACCACATTTCGGTACTTTAGAAGAAGAAACCTTGACAATTTGATTGCTTGAAGAGGTGCCGACTCACATCAGCGATAGACTTATCCCGTCTGATGTGGAACCACTAGGGTAGGTATACTGTAAGTATTCAACTAATACTTGCAGTTTGTTTGTGGGTCTTTTTGTTGAAATGTATAATCTCAGAATTCTATTTGCAGTTGTTAGCCAGCGAGCCATGTTGATAGGGCCTATCTTCCGGGAGGCCAGCTCAGGAGAGCACGCTCCGAACCGTATGACATCCGATATCTCATAAAGATACCTTTGATCTGAGCTGAGATCAGTAGGCTCAATCTCAGGTAAGTCACACTCAACTTGTTTAAACTTTACAACATCGAGGGTCTCACAAGTTGAAAGTTGTCTCCCTATTGGCCTTGAGTATCTGTTCGGACCAGAGGTAGGTCCGTCAATAAATACGAAAAGACTTCTGAACGGTAGCTCATTGAAATGTAATAGACAGACAACCCATTGCAAGGAACGATCAAGTCGATCCTCTACTGCACGAATAATTCCTCCCTTCCAGCCCGTATTCGTATTTGTACCGTCACAGCCCACGGCTACCACTGCATCGAAGCCTCCGTTCAGTTCTGTTGTTACGTAATTATAAATAAAATCACACTTATCTTGGGCATGGCTCGATGGTGTGACGACATGGCCTACGTACTTAGAACCTGGTTCGGCCACCAAAGATATGTGTTCCTCGTTAATAAATCCGGAGGCTGTCAATATTTCGTCTTTCCGACTATTACAGTATAAGCCTCGAATAGAATCCTCATGGCGTGATTCCTCCTTCAACTTGGAGCCTATTTTAATTTTCTCGCGCCTTATCTTACTTTTATCTATGACTAGACACTCAGGTACTTTTTGAGAAATATCCGAGGAGATCATACCTGCTCGATTGGCAGCGAGGAGTACAGATGAGCTTAAATGTGCCGCAACCCGTTGACTTATACTATATCTTTGAGCAACTACTGTTGCTTCAGATAAGTCAAGTCTGGCCTGCGATGATTTTCTCTGCACAAGTCTGCGTGGTATACCGTGAAAACCGTTATCGTCGGTAGAAGCATCAACCTTTACCTTAATTTCAGGAGGGCGATTATCACCTTCACCTTCCTCAAAGAAGGAATCTAAATCTATATCCATATCAATCGCAGAGGAAGATGTGGAGGCCGATGCAGTAGGAACGCTTTCCCCACCCTCTCCCCGTTTAAGTCTGCCTCTTTCTGCATTACGTTCTGCTCTCTCATGTATTCTTTTTGTTTCAGAGACATCTACGCTGGCGATTCCCATGAGTCTTTTACCTCTTTGGTCAAGATAGAAGGCATGCTCTAGGGCTGGAACCTTCTTTTCCTTGGGACAGGAGCACCTAGACAAGTCAAAGCACTTACAAGCGGCTATGTTAAATAATTCAGAGCAGTACTCTTTGAAGGCGGCGATTTTCTCATCCTTATTACTTTGAGAAGTTGTTTTACTCTTCAATGAATTTTTCAACGTCGTGTATTTTTTATGAAGATTTGTGAGACATTCCTTAATGTGCTGCTCTGAGACTGTTGGGATAGAAGCAGATTCCCAAATAACTATTAGTTTGGAACGGATTTCGTCGGCAATGTCTCCGAACGAAGGCTCCTTGTCTTTTTCTGAAAGACAGCCCTTTTGCCTTCGAACCTCCCGACAACATCGCAGAACGTCAGCCCTCGTTGGCAAAACGTTCGAACCAAAATCTTTTGGAGGACCAAATATAGGGCACTGCACAAAGTCTCTCTTTGCGAATTGCAACATGCTGTGGCATACAAACCAAAGAGGGGAGTGCAGGCAGAACCAGAATCTCTAACACCAAAAGAACCAACGACCAAACAATGAGAAGAAGAAACTATAACGACGACGTCAACTAGCACCTGCGAGTGAACGAACATTAGGCGTGAGCCGACAGTACGAGCCATTGACAGGTTCTGACAAGTCTCGAAAACGCTCGACCATAGGGAGGGGGGAAGATGGAAACCGGTGACCCGGGGGGGGGAAGCTTCAGTGTAGAGGTGGAACAGACGCTCGTGTGCTCTTAGACAGAGATGACCCTGGGACAGCACAATTATTTAAGCGTTTTACTCGAAAATACGCAATTTTGAGCCATTTTCCTCTCCATGAGGATTGTCATGGGGTGACTTTGGCGACTCGGTACGGACCTCTAAGTACCCTCTGATGACTTTTCATCGTAAAGTCACCCTTGGAAGGCATCGGTATCGATTTGAAGCCCATTTTTGCAAAACCCTAAATTTTAGTGCTTTTTAGTGAAATTTCGAGATTTCAGCCTCAAAGAACAGACTGAAGATATTATCCGATTTCAAAATTTCAAAGTGCGCTGAATTTCGGATTAGACTTGGCCACTTTTCCACACCCAGGCATTTCCTGGACGCACAATGTTGGTTTTTCGCCCCAGCCTACTAATGAGGCCGACGCAGTATGTTCAGACGACCGATCCTTCTCCCGCGTCCGCGCTGGTACCACCTCAGTAGCACCAAACACCAGTGTTGCCGTTTATACGGATTTTCAAGACTTAAGGAAAAACTTAAGGATTTTTAGACGGACTCCGTGAAAAATACGTATTTTATACGGAAATAGGAACGTAATGCAAATTTTCTTTTACAATTTATCCCTAGAGAGTAGTAACTTTGCGATGTTCGCGCTGCTGATCATGTCATTCTACAGAGGATCCAGGGACCATAGAGATATTATAAGTAGAGTATGGGAGCCAGCCTTAGAAGTGAAACTAGCAATGAGAGAGATAGCAGACCGATGTTGCTCTTTAGACAGTGGTCGCCAGGGACAGTGTGGCAGACTATCCGGATGCCGCCATTGCTATTTCAGGTGGCGAACCAGGTAGTATATCAATATATAATACTTTATATGGTATGTATATATAGATATAGTATCGCACAGGAGAACTAGCAATGGCGGAGCCAATCAGCGCGTGGTACACTCGTCTTCCACACTATCCCTGGAACTCTGTATGTCACATTCGCATTTTTCAGATCGCTTATGTTATAATTAAACATATAAACGCACTTATAACATTTTAATTTTAGGTAATAATGATTTGAAAACAAAACTATTATGAATTTTAATCACAAAGATTTAATGAATTCTAATTCATTCAAATTTATTTCTTCATACTTACTCATTTGCATCAAATGTCAATGAATTTTGTAAAAACTCTACAGTCGGACGGAAAATCAAATCTCATAAAGAAACGTTATCCATCTAAATATTGAAAGCATTACAATTTTGAATGAATGCAGAGTATGCTTGAATTTTGAACGTGATAATTTCCATACATCATATATGAATGAAAATTAATTGCGTTTTAAGTATATGCATATATGCAATGAAAAATCTTTATTGCACTTTTCATGTTTATGTTTTAATGGAGAATGAAGAAAAAATTTTTTTTTTGTTTTCCTTTTAGGTGCTTATGCAATAAGCATGAAAGTTTTACATATTTTTAAGTTGAATTTTCCTGCTCATCTTTTTCTGTGACGCATAAAATTGTTTAGAAGTTAATAATCTGAATACATTATATTTTGCCACCCAAATATTTCGGTGTTTCATTAATAATTAATGAAATACACTACATTTTTTCAAATGTGTAGTTATGTCGATCAAATAAGATATACATTAACATGATTACTCATTTCTAATATAGGTGAGGCAATTTCATGATTAGTTATAAGATTATATTATGTCTACATGAAAAATACACGATACGGATTTACACGGATTTTTTTCGAGTTTATCCCCACCCCTTCGCTATAGTAATATACGCATTTATAGCGCCAGCGACGCGGCAACACTGCCAAACACTGGGTCGACAGATTTTCTTCGACTTCGTTTACGCGACCGCCTGTCAGCGGGGTAGTGTCCGGACAATGTTTCAAAAAGTAAAAAAAAATAATGCCTACCTTATTTCCCCACCCTCAGTCTAATAGTAGAACATATCCATATATATATTTTGCTTCGTCTTCCGAGGTGAAAATTGGCTATTTGCGCTGGTATTCGGTTTCACCCATGTATCTTGTGAGCTGGAACATTGTTAAGCGAGGCCCTGGGGGAGCTCACTGAACGCTGGCGAACACAAACCTGGCCAGGGACTGGAAGTTGGGCGTGACTGAGACTATTGACCGAGGTTGCGGCCAGTGCTCGTAACGAGTGCCCGAACTCTTCTACGCATGCGTCGCGCTCGGTCTCTGATTCGTTACTGTTCGCGCGCAGTTTCAAATGCTAAAAAATAATATTTTTATTGACTGTTATGAATAATGTCATTTTAACTTATATAATTGTTTATTAAACCGATATTAATGAAGCCTGATAATAATAAAAATTTATTAAGTGCATAGTAAGTGCATAGTTGCACGGTGTGATTCTCATAATATGAGATACCTGTGGTTTTTATAACACTGTGGCTGCGCGGAAGAAATTGGTTACGAAATTTTTGTGACTACTGCAAAAACTAAATATATCTAAATAGCAGTATTTCCTTTAAAGTGACCTATATTACTTTTAAATTCAGTACATAGAATTCCGACAATCACGCCAAACAGAGTTCGTATCTCATATTTGGGTACTCTCCTCTATAAATGAATTACAATTAACTTTCTCAAAACACTAAACAATTTTTCAATGTTATTATTGTTTATTTTATTATGAAGAGAATGAATTAGTTCAAATCTGTAAATGTTTATAAAAGTGAAGTAAAAATAAAAATTTGGACATTTGGATGCCCAAAATCTGGAAAAAAATAGGAATATTCACAAAATACCCAAGTGAGTAATTGTCAATTTCATAAGTATGTCATCAGAATTAACAGATTTTCCTGATGCCGATAGCGACCGTAATACCGGTGATACCGGTAGCACAAGTTCTCATTCACGTCAGGAAATACCGGAAAAACGTCAACCAATTGCATAATTTGCGGGATAAGTTTTACAGCTAAACTTTATAATGTTGAAAGACACATAGTTTCACATATGCATCAGAAGAGTATTGCACTTGCTCAGGATTGTCTTAATGCAAAAAGCAGAAATCACGAAAACCATGTTTAAACGACCGAAATTAAACTTGCAGAACTTATCGCGTCGCAGAATGTGGCTGCCGATTTTATTGATGCAATGGTACCGGTTTTGAAAGATATCTTTAAGGATTCTCAAATAGCTCAGGATATTAAACTTTCTACTTAAAAATGACGAATCCACTGATCACAGTGTAAAGAAAAACATGTGCGTGCTAGCACGATGTTTTTCACCTTCAGAAAATAAAGTTGTAACTGAACTCCTGGACCTACTTGAAATTGATGGCATAGATTTCTCAGCAGAAAAACTTTATGACTGTTTTAAATCAAAATTAGAAGAAAGAGGTATACCACTTCAAAACATTGTCAGTCTTGCTTGCGACAATGCATCTGTTATGGCAGGTTGCAATAATTCTTTTTACACGCGACTAAAGGCGGATGTGCCTAACTTGATTTCGATGAACTGCGTTTGTTATTCTGCGGCTCTGATTGCGAATAATAGTAGTACTAATATTCCTGAAGAATGTGAATTTTCAATTAAAAGGATCGCGACTTACATTAATTCGAGTCCACAACGCATGTCTCAATTAAAGGATTTTCAATTCTTTTGCAACGAAAATTGTCTCCTAATTTTAAAATTAGCCACAACGAGATGGCTCTCTTTTGAGTGGCGCATTGGACGAATTTTGATGTACTGGGACGGGTTAAGTTTATGTTTTTCGTCAGAAGTTTTTAATGCAGATGACAAAGTACTAACTGCATCTATTAATTTAAATGCTAGTAATCAAAATCAAGAAGGGCTAGTAAAGAGCGAAGAAAATCCTGATGTTGAGAAACCTAAAAAGACGAAGAAGCCTATGAAACTTAGGATTCTAGAACTCTTGGAGGATGAATCTATCAAGGCTTATCCTCTGTTTCTCAAATACGCGCTCAACTTTTATAACATCTTCAGTGCTCAATTTCAGACCAAAAGTGTTATAATTCATACACTATCCGAACGTAGTGTAAAGTTTTTTTGGCGATGGGGGAAATTTTTTTTTGAAATCTGAACTTCGTTCGCTTCCGATTTCCTCCATCGATGTTGAGGATGAAAGTAATTACAAAAGTAACATCAACTTGGGACCTGAATGCGAGGAACATTTGAGGAACATGTCATCGTCTTTCATTGAAAAAATTCGTAAGACTTGCTTATAGTTTTACGTAACTGCCGCGAAAGAAATGAAGAAAAGACTACCACTGTCGCATAGTCTTTTGTCAAAGTTAGAATTTCTGAATCCTGCAGCTGCTTTGGGTGATACAGTGAGGCCTGAGATCACAAGCATTTTCGAGGTACCTAGTCAGCTCGGCGAATTCGACAGTAATGATTTATATTCTGAATGGGATTTTTTGCCGTATGCCTTTTTAGATGAACATAAAGCAGAACTGTTTAATCTTGAATTTAAGAAGTTTTGGTCAGCCGTTATAAATGGCACTTTTGAGAAAAAATTTGCATTTCCTAATCTGCGGACATTTGTAATAAGTGTTCTCAGCCTTCCACATTCCAATGCAGGTGCAGAACGTTCTTTCTCAATCGTAACCAATGTAAAAACAAAGAAAAGAAATTTGCATTTGCAAAAAATAAAAGGTGAAAGCTTGTATGCAAATTTGAAAGCATATCGCGACAAAGCAGCCCAAAAATAAGTAGAGATAGAGAAACAGCAAGACGAAGGAGAACAGGAAAAAGATAACGATAGTAATGAAAATGTTACCGAATGTTGATTCTTTTATTTCGTGTTACAAATATGTAGATGATGATATGTTTTATATAATGTACATTATGTATGAACAATATTAATCTTATTTATGTTTTTCAGAAGTTCAACACCAAAGATTTCTTTATCATAATTTGAGTTATTTTTTATTTTTAAGTAGCAATTAAAGTAATACAATTAAAATTAATTAATTTGTGATATTATAAATTATATGTTCTAAATTTAGATATAGTATATTTATATTTATTTATTTATAGCGAATATAATGTATAAATATTTATTTACTGAGCTCAGCTGATTATTTCTACAATACTATTTTTCTTATCTTAGAGAAAATTAGTATGCATGTAATATATAATATTAATATGTTATGAGTAATTAAATATATGGCTTAAAAAGCAGGTAAGTTACACGTTTTTGTACTAAATTTAATTTCTCTCTCAAAATCGAATTAAATTTTTTTTAAATACTTTATTTAAAATTTTAAACTCCTTATCTGTAAATAAATTTTAATTCCAAATTAATTGTTTGATCTGAAATTTCACTTCACCCATACATGAATAAAAATATTCTGCACAATATTTATAACATAACTGGAATAAAATTTTAACATTTCTCTACAATAAAATTATATTTAATATTTTAATAAGCTTTAAATAACAAAATTTTCGAATGATGAAAAATATGCAAGAAAAATACAAGTGAGTACCAAAGGATATTTTTTATTTACACAGTATGCACTTAATAAATTTTTATTTTTATCAAGATTCATAATTATCGGTCTAATAAGCATTTATAAAAGTTAAAATGACATTGTTCATAATAGACAATAAAAATGTTATATTTTAGCATTTCAAATTGCGCGCGAACAGCAATGAATCAGAGACAGAGCGAGGCGTAAGCGTAGAAGAGTTCGGGTCACTCGTTACGAGCACTGGTTGCGTTACGTCTCCAGCGGTGGAGGGTGGTTATAGATTATCGTTCCTTAAACGAGAAA
This sequence comes from Belonocnema kinseyi, assembly GCF_010883055.1. NCBI lineage: Eukaryota > Metazoa > Arthropoda > Insecta > Hymenoptera > Cynipidae > Belonocnema > Belonocnema kinseyi. The sequence goes on along the minus strand of NC_046664.1, from coordinate 131,666,829 downwards.
ACAGTTGATGATGCTTACCCGCTTCCCAACATAACTGATATTTTGGATCAACTTGGTGGAGCAAAGTATTTCTCTGTCCTAGATTTAGCATCAGGGTTCCGTCAAATTCGATTAGATCCTGATTCTCAGCACAAAACGGCCTTTACAACGCCACATGGGCATTTTGAGTTCACTCGAATGCTATTTGGTTTAAAGAACGCACCAGCGACTTTCCAAAGGGTAATAGACTGTGTACTCACGAGTCTCCAGGGTGTTGAATTATTCATCTATATGGATGATATTGTGACTTATGCTTCTTCATTGGAAGAACATTCTAGGAAATTGAGAGCTCTGCTTGCTCGATTAAAATCTGCTGTATTGGCTCTTCAGCCTAAGAAGTGTCATTTTCTTAAGCGTGAAATTGCTTATTTGGGACATGTGATTTCTCAAGATGGAGTCAAGCCAGACCCAAAGAAAATATCAGCTGCGAAACTTT